>NC_142931.1:12274913-12362413 GCF_046866305.1 Octopus bimaculoides | reverse complement strand
ATTTAAACCTCATGTTTATGCCAAGTTGACTTTTCTAAGGATCTCATCACTCACACACACATACTCTCTCTCTCTCTCTCTCTCTCTCTCTCTCTCTCTCTCTCTCTCTCTCTCTCTCTCTCTCTCTCTCTCTCTCTCTCTCTCTCTCTCTCTCGTTGCCTCAGGTCAGTCCTGATTGAGGTCCTTATGTAGCTGGTCAAATGGCCGGGGATGATCCACAGCTCCATAGCTCCAGGTACATCCTGCAATTTATCCAACTGAATAAACCTACTTGACATATTCCAACATGCAGTGGTTAGTTATCTGTTATCTTTTAATTGTTTCGCTCATTGGAATGCGGCCATGCTGGAGCATAGCCTTGAACGGTTTAATCAAACAAATAAACTCCTGCACTTATTTTTAAGACTGGTACTTTTTCCATCAGCCTTTTTGCCAAACCACTAAGGTACAAGGACTTAAACAAACCAATGCTGGTTATCAAGCAGTTGGAGTGAACACACACACACACACACACACACATACACACACACATACACACACACACACGCACGCACGCACACATATGCACATGAATGCACACACACACACACACACACATGAAGGGTTTCCACACAGTTTCCATATACAAAATTCATTTACAAAGCACTGGACTATAGTAGAAGACACCTTGCCCAAAATGCCATTCAGGGAGACTGAACTCAAAACCTTGTGGTTGCAAAGTGAGTTTCTTAACCACACATTTACATCTATCGTGTGATATTGTGATGTTGATGTATAAGAATGATACAATCTGTCCAATATCCAGTCTATCTCTGTAGGTTCTGGCAGCAAAGGTCATAGCAACAGCAGGTAAAGTAATTTGGTCTCTGTGATAGTTTTTGTCTTTCTGTTTAGTGTTTGAGATTGGATTGGGATAGGTTTGGAGTACCTATGTTCAGTCCACTGCAGGAGGAAAACCTTAGCATGTTCTCTCCACTGGTTTGATGAACCTACTTTTCGACACTGGCTCAACAGAAGGGTGCAGTTTTTTATACTCTTACCCAAGAGTGGTTGAGTCAATTACATCGACCCCAGTGAACAACTGGTACTTATTTTATTGACCCTGAAAGGACAAAAAGCAAAGTGGACCGCAGTGAAATTTGAACTTAGAATGTTAGGATGGACAAAATACTGCTAAGTATTTCACCTGGTGCACTAACAATTCTGCCAGTTTACTTCCTGTGTTTGAGGTTAATAAGAGTAATTCATGTATGTCTGTGAATGGTTTCGTGTCAATCAGTTGATTGACCTTTTCTTTGGATGTGATCATGTGATCCAAAGTGTTCCACAACAGCAGCAGCTTTGTCATAGATTTGGGAGAAAAATGGTATTGTGAGTTATGTATTAAGTCTAGTGTGTACCCATTCAACTTCTCATGTATATTTGTAGAGATCAGCCCCTCATCAAATTCCTAGCCTTGTGAAATATTATGATTCAAATGGCCATCTGGTTGGATTATGATACAGCAGATATTTCCAACCTTCCATTATAAGAATGTTATATCTTCCTTCCTTTTTTTTAAGGTTGAGTTCCACAGAGGAGATGATGAGGAACTGAGACTTCTGGTGATTTTCTGTGCTTGAGAAGACACATCAAGCCAAGTAAAATTATGGCCATGCTGTGTAAAAAGCACCCATGCTGACATCACATGGAAAAACGTCTATGCTGGTGCCACATGAAAATTACCCACGCTGGTGCTATGTACAAAAAACCCAAATAGACATCATGTAAAAATCACTCAGTACACTCTGTAAAGTGGTTGACATTAGGATGGGCAACCAGCTGGAGAAACCATGCCAAAACAGATGACTGGAGCCTGGTGCAGATCTCCAGTTTGTCAGCTCTGGTCAAACTGTCCAACCCATGCCAGCATGGAAAACAGATGTTAAATGATGATAAGGTGGATATATCTGACTTGTTTGGACTAGTTTTCAAACTCATAGTGATGATATTGCATGGATTAGTTTTTAAATCCATTAGTGATTAAGAATGGATTAGTTTTGAAACTAATCTAGGGCTGTAGAAGTCAGCTTCACTTGTAGAAGTCAGTTGCACTGTTGTAGAAGTCATTTACACTTGTAGTAAATAGCTATACTTTTATAGAAGCCACCTGTGTTCATTGTATGTGTAATAGAAGCCAGCTGCACTCATTGGAGAAGCCATTCACACTTATTATAGAAACCAAATGCACTCAATTCAGAAATCAAATAAATTCCTTGTATCCCTGGAAAATAGGGTGCAACTCTTTGATAATGTAGCTTCAAACTGCCTTCGAAGGAATGGTGACTCAATTTCCTAACAGAATGATATCTTTGGAGTAAAGATTGTTTGCCAACATAACACGGCAGTCCTGGTTTAGGATGAATGTTGCTGTAATTTAGCCCCAGGAGACATCGTCTCCTGCTGGCTATACAACATGATTTGTGACCTTATATTTTTGAACAAGGGAATCTAGCTCCTGAAAATATAAGGACACAGATCGTGTTGTATAGCCAGCTGGAGATGATGTCTCCTGGGGCTAAATTACAGCAACATTCGTCCTAAACCAGGACTGCCATGTTATGTTGGCAAACAATCTTTACTCCAAAGTACTGTTGCTGAATATCTCCCATTTTGAGATTTAAAAATAGAGTGATAGCTGATTTGTACATTTGCATGAAAAGGAGGATTTTTCTTCAAAAGTTATTGATATAGAAATTTGTTTAAAGTAAGCACTAAAATAACTTTAAGTATAATTCCAGACTGACCAAAGCCTTGTGAATGGATTTAGTCAATGGAAACTGAAAGAAGCCTATCATATGTGTGCCTTATTGTATGTTTCTCCCCTACTACTGCTTGACAGCTAGTGTTGGTTTTTTATATGTGCCCATAACTTAGTGGCTTGGCAAAAAAACCCCAATAGATGATGAGAATAAGAACCAGGCTTAAAAAGTTAAGTACAGAGGTTGATTTGTTTGACTAAACTCTCCAATGTAGTGACCCAACATGACTGCAGTCCAGTGGCAGAAACAAGTAAAATACAAAAGATCTGTAGTGACGTCATCTTGAGAGTCTTCAGCACGCATGCACAGGGTTGGAATCTTCTGGAAGGCCTGCCGGAAGTTCCCTCATGCGCATGCACAGAAAACTGGTGGGAAAAAAGTTCTCTTGCGTCTCTTGCGCCTAGGACTCGAGACGCAGCTGCTGAACCTTCTAGACATGTTTTTAGCAGCTCTGAGTTCGCCTACACTCCTGTCCCAGACACTTGGAATTTGACCAGCTCTGATTCTTACTGGAGTTCTGTGAAGAATGCCTTCACAAAGTTTTATTAACTCCAGCTTTGCTGTTTCTACACCTGACCTGACCAAGGTATAATCTTGCCTCCATGAAGTATGATTAACTCTAACTCTGCTGTTTCTATACCTGACCTGACCACAGTTTGTTCTAAGGTGTAATATTGTCTCCGTGAAGAATGATCAACTCTATCTTTGCTGGTTCTAGACCTGACCTGACCACTGTTTGTTCTAAGGTGTAATATTGTCTCCATGAAGAATGATTAATTCTATCTTTGCTGATTCTACACCTGGCCTGACCGCAGTTTGTTCCAAGTGTAATATTGTCTTCATAAAGTAAGATTAATACCAACTTTGCTGTTTCAACACCAGACCTGGCTACTGATTGTCCCGAGTTGTACATTTTGTTCATACCAAATAAAAGATTGTTTTTGTTAAATACTTTCTTGTTCTGCTAATTTTCCTAAAAACATTGGTGTAAGGAATTGTGTGACACCCTTCCAGTGCCAACATAATTCAACCTTTTACAGATCTAACTTGGAAGAGCAACAAAGCCAAACTCAGAAATCAGGAGACTAACTACTTTGTAAACATACACAACACATGTATGCATGCATTTACGTGTATAATGTCAGAAAAAAGTATATTTGTAACAATTATAAGTAAACTTAATGAAACAAACATGAACGAAATATCTTATTTCTGAATCCTTCTTTTTTTTCCAAAAACTTTTCAAAATTATTTTCAAATTCTCAGAACCAAGAGAAATATGTAAACAAGAAAGAAAATATATCTTTGGTAAAAGAAAATAATTTGGCAAACTTGCCAAAAATGTTATTCTTGTTGCCCACCTTCCCCCACACACACACAAAAAAGATTACCTTTGAATTTTGCAGTTTGTTAACAGCTTTGTTGTATTCAAACCCAATGTTGCAGAAATCTCTAACAGTAACCAAATCCGACAGTGAAGATGCATTGCTGTTTACATTCGTTAAAGAAGACTGGGTGCCATTTGCAAACATTTTACCATTTGTAATTTATTTACTGAAGGTTTATTGCTATCTATTTCCACTCAATGTTTCTGTTTTTGTATTTATAGGCAATTTATTAAAACTGAATTCATTGGTTTACTTTCCTCTGAGACTGGTTATGAGGCTGTTATTAACTTCCTTGTATGGTAAGATGTATGCTACCCAATCACATGGTTCCAGGTTCAATCCAACTGAATGGCACCTTGAGCAAGTGTGTTCTACCTATACCTTGGGCCAACCAAAGCCTTGTGAGTGAATCTGATAGATAGAAACTGAAAGAAACCTGTCATGTGTGTGTATATATGTCTGATCTCCTCACCACTTGACAACTGGTGTTGGTTTGTTTACGTCTCTTTAACTAAGTAGTGAGGTAAAAGAGGCTAATAGAATAAGTACCAGGCTTAAAAAATAATTACAGAGGTTGATTTGTTTAACTAAACCCTTTATGCCAGTGCTCCAGCATGGCTGCAGTCTAATGACTGCAATAAGAAAAAGATAAGACATAAATTTTTTGACACATGCCATGAACGACTACAGTTGTAAATGACCAAAGTTACTACTTTTTTGGCATCATCTACCATTTTTCAAGTAGATGTAATTCACATGAAGATGTATGCCTTTAGTAGTTACCAAGTGTTTCTACAAATACTTTGACAGATCCTCCATTTTGGGATATTTTTCAAAGTGTACTTGTTACTGCTTTCCAAAATTTTCTTCTTCATTTTAGTTTATTTATTTTGTTTTTCGCGTTATTTTGTTGCCATTGAAATAAGTCCAGTCTGTATTCATTCAACTGAACTACTAAGTTCAGCCCTTCACCGAGCTTAGATTCAAACAAAGGAAAAAAATGAATCAAAAAGGGAACCATTTTATATGGTCGTCTGACCTGGTAGAAATAGCAGCCAAATTACCCTTAAATCACGTCTTACTTTATAAAAGAAATATTGGATAATGTGGTTTGAGTTACCTACACAGGAAAATAAGGGAAAGCCACTTTCAGAATGCTTTTAATCATAAGTCTGTTCAATCAGGTTGACCTGGAGCTAAATGACAACAACAAGAAGGAAAAACAAGAGTAATGCTCTCATTTCTCCATACAATAAAAAGAAATGAAAAGCTATTTCCTAATTCATGTTGTCACCTGTCGAAGGAAATCTTAAGTGGAGAGTGTTGTAACAGAGAAAAACCTCTGTAATCACTTCATTCCTGTCAACAGAATGTACAAGTCTGAATTCATTAGCATACATAGTGAACAAGCAGCATGACCAATTTTCTGAAGCATGCTCCAGGTATACAACGCACCCACTACAGGGTCCAATCCTTGTTGTGGCTTGGTGACTTGTATGCCTCGGTGACCCGGAAAGCTATGCCAATGAAGTGCAAGCTCCTGGTAGGCACTAGCATAGCTAGAACTGGGTGGATGGGATGGTCTGCCCTGGGTGGCACTTTTATGGGGGAGGCACCACTTTTGGGTCTGCTGTAGGCAATGTATTTTTTGTTGGGGACGGGGGACAGCAAACTAAAGGGCTATCCTGGGTGGCACATACCCTAGCTACATTAGTGCTGGTAGGGATTCTATGCTGGATAGATCAAAGGACAGAAAAAAGATTAATGTGGACCGCCTCTTTCCAGAAATAAAAAGGGGTTTGCAGAGGACTTACACTCCTACTGTGGAGGTGCAATGGCCCAGCGGTTAGGGCAGCGGACTCACGGTCATAAGACCGCGGTTTTGATTCCCAGACTGGGCGTTGTGAGTGTTTATTAAGCGAAAACACCTAAAGCTCCACGAGGCTCTGGCAGGGGATGGTGGCAAACCCTAACTGTACTCTTTCACCACAACTTTCTCTCTTTCTTCCTGTTTCTGTTGTGCCTGTAATTCAAAGGGTCAGCCTTGTCACACTGTGTCACGCTGAATATCCCTGAGAACTATAGAATAAGTACTAGGCTTCCAAAGAACACGTCCTGGGGTCGATTTGCTCGACTAAAGGCGGTGCTCCAGCATGGCCACAGTCAAAAGACTGAAACTAGTAAAAGAGTAAAAGAGATGTATTAAAGGATCAGTTCCAAGGGAGATTTACCACAGGAATCTCCCCACAGTGTGAAACTAAAGACCAGTAGTAATATGACTTAGTAGTTGATGGTTTAACTCTTTAGCAATCAGATTATTTGTCAGATGTAATGCTTATTTATTCACATTGTTTTGAGTTAATCATGTTTTATCTGATAGCTTCAACATTTCAATGATATGATTGTATATTTTTAGAATGACATGTAGAGTAAATGTGAGAGGCTAGATCTGGCCAGTTTGAACATAAAACAGGGAGAAAATTTGGGCCAGGTATGGCTGGTTTGAATACTAAAGGTTAAATATGTTCATGCTATGTCTAAAGTGTATGTCACATAAAATATACAAAAAAAAAAGAAGAAAAAAAACATGAAGCCAAATGAAATTAAATAAACAAAAAAATAAATGCCAAATTTTTATGCTTGCAAATTGTTCAAAAATTGAAAAATGTTTTTGTGTTCATGTAAAGCAACAGTCAGTGAAGATTGCAGAGCAGAGGAGATGCATTTATGTATAAATGTATGCTGCAGTGTTAGATTGCATCAATTGTTAGTTAGCAATATAAATGTTTGTATCAGTTCTTCTTTGATGAACAAGGTGTAAAACATAGTTCAAATTACATAATTGCTAAATGGTTATGTTGCTAAATGGTACTGTCCTACTATGGGAGGTAGCAACACACACACAGAGTAAGTCCAGATGTTAAGAGAAACATGTGAAAGACGAGAGAAAGAAAGCAGGAGGGAAAGAAAGAGAGTGAGTAAGTGTGTGTGTGTGTGTGTGTGTTTGTGTGTGTGTTTGTGTGTGTGTGTGAATGTTTGCTTGACAATGGTGACAAGTCAGAATGTTCAGGCCTAGTCTCCAATTTGAGGATATGCTCCCCCCGCTCTCTCAACAATTTTGCAGGCCCTGAAAAGGGTCCTGTATTCTGCACTTCCTTCAGGCTAAGCAATAAAATGATTGCTTAAAGTGTGTCAGATTTGATAACAATTCTTTGGTAAAGAAATAAATTAATCTGTTACAGCAGTAAACATAGCATACCCAACGAGTTAGGCTAAGATTGCATACTTCAGAGAGGAAAGGAGTCTGATATGATCCAAGACTAGCATTTTGTCTCAGTTGGATGTCATCGTTTTGACATCCACTTTTCCATACTCACAAGGGTCAGGTCAAACAACATTTTTTGAGATGGATTTTCTACAGCCAGGTGCCCTTCCCTTACCAATCCTCACCAAGGTAATATTTCCTCGTAGCTAGACATGTCTTCATAGAAGACCCTATTTGTATAATGGCAATATTCATTTATATCTATTGCAATTTGTCAAGACAAGGAGACCTCCCTCCACACACACACATACATACATATACAAGAGGTTTCTTTCAGTTTCCTGTTACCAAATCCATTCACTTTTCCAAGGTGTTATGCTGTTGGATTGAACATGAAACCGCATGACGGAGAAGCAAACTTCTTAACCATACAGTTGGACCTAGCCATGTCTGAAAAGAAATTAACTGAAAATATCTTTCCTGTCAGACAAAGAGAGTCCTGAAATGTCACCTTCCCTTTTTACCATTGTATAAAAAACTTGTTGAAATTCATGAACCTCGCTTTGTAATAGTTGTCATTACATGCTAACATCATGGAAGCCGAACAGTAAATGACAACGACAGCGACAGCAACAACGACATTGATGATGATGACAATGATGGTTACTTGGACTGGGTTTTTTTTCTTTTTTTCACATATTGAATTTGGTCTGGTGCTATTTCACAAGAAAAGCAGCATCCTTCAGACAAAAATATTCATTTGAGATGAATTAGAATCCTCAACTTTATCAGCCAGTCACACACAATTAATGAAATGAGTTAAGAGTCATTTATGAATGACCAGCCATATTGATCAGTGATAAAAATGAAACCTACTTTAACTTCTCAACAAAACTGTAGCATCATTTAACATCTGCTTTCCATGCTTGCATGGGTTGGACAGTTTGACTGAGGTCTGGAGAGCCAGGAGGTCGCACTAAACTCCAATCTGATCTGGCAGAGTTTCTACAGCTGGATGCCCTTCCTGACACCAACCACTCTGAGAATGTAGTGGATGCTTTTTATGTGCTACCAGCACAGGAGCCAGTCAGGTGGGCCTGGCATTGACCATGCTTGGATGATGCATTTTACATGCCACCGGAACAGGAGCCAGTCAGGGAGCACTGACCACAGCTACATGTATGTATGTGGGTGTAAATTATCTTTTTAATTTGTTGACGGGAAATGTTTTTGAATATGCAAATAAAACTCCTCTTCCATTATGCTGGTGACAGTCTAGTGTTGCTGACTAGTGAACCAGCTTTTTGGGGTTACATCAACCTTCACATTGGTCAAAGGGGATAAACAACCCTCTGTTAAACATCCATTAATGTTATATTGCCTGAAGAAATGAATCCCAATGCCAATGGATACTACACTGTAATCAGGAATATGAACTGTGATCTTAAGAGACATGTGATTTGTGGAAATGTGTGTAGTGATACATTAAATGTTTATAAATTCCATCCAATATTGTCATTATTTTTTTTATTATTTATGCGCCCTTTTAAAGCCTAGCCAGGCTCATGGGTTGGGTTTCCCTGTTTCTATAGCGTGTGTTCCCACCACCACCAGCAGCTGGACGGGACGCCAGTCCATTGCAGCTTTACTCAAGAAACAGTGAGAGAAAGTTGGGGCAAAAGAGTACAACAGAGGTCGCCACCACCCCCTGCCAGAGCCTCGTGGAGCTTTAGGTGTTTATGCTCAATAAACACACACAATGCCCAGTCTAGGAATCGAAACCGCGATCCTATAACCGTGAGTCTGCTGCCCTAACCACTGGGCCATTGCGCTTCCACATTGTCATTATTACTATATGTAAATTATATGTGGCCAATGACAATACCGCCTGACTGGCACCCGTGACAGTGGAACGTAAGAAGCACCATTCGAGCGTGATTATTGCCAGGGCCACTGACTGGCTCCCATGCCGGTGGCACATAAAAAGCACTATTCGAGCGTGGTCATTGCCGATACTGCCGGACTGGCTCCTGTGCAGGTGGCACGTAAAAAGCACCATTTGAGCATGGCCGATGCAAGTACTAGCCCTCATAAAAGCACCCACTACACTTTCGGAGTGGTTAGCATTAGGAAGGGCATCCAGCCGTAGAAACTTTGCCAGATCAGATTGGAGACTGGTGCAGCATTCTGGCTCACCAGCCCTCAGTCAAACCATCCAACCCATGCCAGCATGGAAAGCAGATGTTAAACAAAGATGATGATGATGATGATGATATATATATATATATATATATATATATATATATATATATATATTGTATGAATACATATATATACATCTTAAGCTGGATCAATTGAAGACAAGCACACCAATATTCTAGTAGAAATTCTAACTATAAATATTTTGAACTGTAATTATAAATAATAAAAACTGTAATTTATAAATATTTAAAAACCATATGGATGTGAGAAATTATCAATTTCTATTTATAAATGATAATCTTTAAAAATGTATAATTACAATTCTAAATATTTATATTTCAAATTTATCAATTTAAACACAGAATATTGGTTTGCCTACCTTCAATTCATCAAGCACAGTGTGTATGAATACACATATGTATATATATATACATATTTTTAATCTTTTAATCTTATAATTTTTAATTCTTTAATTTCAAAATTTTTTGGTTTTCAATTTTAATCTTTAACCCTTAATTTTAAAAATTCTTTTCATTTTATTTAATTCAAAATTATATTTAGCCATCAGTTTTATCTGTTTTTTTAAAAAAAACTCTTTGATTTTATTTTAGTTTTATTTTTAACCTCACATTTTCCCTCTTTTTCGCGTCCACTCTTACCAAAGCTTTCTCTATTTTCCCTATCATAAAATAGTAACTGCTGATTTTTCATCCCATTTACCATTCATTTTTTCTAATACAATTCACTCCCAATGTGAGATAGCACGAACAACCCAATATTAAAGATTTAGAATAAGTGGCCTACATCAAATTTCAACACAGTATCTCAATAGTATTTGACCTGAAGACAATGCAAATGTTTCTGAATGTGATGAGTGTTTCTATGACTGTTCCTTCTTTAATTTCAGCCATCCTTGGTCCCTTATTCCAGGCATGCTTCCCCTCCTCTATTCTTTCTAATCCTTCCTCTCTTCTTTTCCCTTTAGTTCTTCTTTACCAAATCATCACTTCACTTCGCCTTTTCTTTTTATCTCTCTTCCACTCACCTTATACTTGTCTCTTTTTGTTCCCCTTCCCATGTCAATATCATTCTTTCAGTGTTCTGCTTGCTTGTAACCAGAAATAACTGACAAAAGTAACAATAATTCTCTAAGTTGTTCAATTTTTCTCAACTGATCAATGAACCAATTGAGAAAACCAATCAATAACAAACCTACAATGACTACTGGAAACATCTGTAAGTCAAATTTACTACAATAAAGAAATATGTAATGATCATTATTTATGCCTTGTTTGGTATATTACTCAGTATAAACACCAGTTTGATTGGAGCCCAACCAAGGATTTACAATATAGAATGGTGATGAACTGTAACCCCAGACCCTGTCACAGGAATACAGAGTTCTTTACTAATCTAAACAATATTGTTAGACTGGTGTACTAAAAGAAACCATATAAGATATTTTGCTCGGATTGATAATCCTTCACTAATAGCTATATAATTCTCCTCCTCCTCATCATCATCCTTCAACGTCTGTTTTCCATGCTGGCATGGGTTGGACAGTTTGACCAGAGCTGGCAAACTGGAGGTTTCAATGGCTGGATGCCATTCCTAACACCAACCACTTTACAGTGTGTGCTGGATGCTTTTAACATGGCACCAGTACAAGCACTTTTACATGGCACTGACACAGGACTCTTGTAGGCCAATCCTCTTCTCACCAGGGGATGTGACCTTGACACTTCTGCTGTGGAGTAGAGGGATCATTGTGGTTTGAATCACTATCTCCAATTTTGTTCCAATTGTTTTCAAATTTGGTATATGTATTAAGTTTTGTATATTAATTATGAAAATGAAAATAATTTTTCCTATAACTTTATAATTAAAAAGTTATTAGCTTTTAAAATTTGCAAAGTTTGAGTATTTTAGCCAATCAGAAGTGAGTATTCTACACATCACCATGAAGTTCTGTTGGAGTGGCTGTGTGATAAGTAGCTTGCTTACCAACCACATGGTTCCGGGTTCAGTCCCACTGCGTGGCACCTTGAGCAAGTGTCTTCCACTATAGCCTCGGGCTGACCAAAGCCTTGTGAGTGGATTTGGTGGACGGAAACTGAAAGAAGCCTGTCATATATATGTATATGTGTGTGTGTGAGTGTGTGTCTGTGTTTGTACCCCCCCCCCCCACCAACATCGCTTGACATTCGATATGGTGTGTGTACATTCCCGTAACTTAGCGGTTCAGCAAAAAGAAACTGATAGAATAAGTACTAAGCTTACAAAGAATAAGTCCTGGGGTCGATTTGCTTGACTAAAAGGTGGTGCTCCAGCATGGCCACAGTCAAATGACTGAAACAAATAAAAGAATAAAAAAATAGTGAGCAAAGAACTCTGTTTCCATAGTAACTAAAGGTGCTGTGCATGTGCACAAAGAGTGTTTGTTTGTGCCCCCAACCCACCCTTCTCGCTATTGTGATAGATGATGGAAGAGGCAGTGGACACGCTGTTTTCTGATTGGCTGAAAATAATGAAAATTATCAAACTTTAAACACCTCTAACATTTCCACAAAATTTTTCTGGAATAAATGAATAACAAATTTGGATTCAGCATCAAAATATTACATCTATATGCAAAATTTAAAAATTTATTTTAAAGATTTCAACTGTGACGGTAACCACAAAGACCCAGGGATAGGTCTTCTTAAATACAACAAGGCACAAGGTGTCTTGGTCTTTTGTCATCTCTCCAAAAAGTTTAGCATTCTGAGGTTGTCCTTTACTATTTCGTCTCATGTATTTTTAGATCTCCCTCTTCCATGAGTTCCATCCACTTTCAGTAAACATTGATGCTAAGAAATTTTAGGAGTGGAAGCAAAGACTGTAAATCAAAGAACTTTAGAGTTAATTAAGCAAAGACCAAAACAATAGTAAGCAAGAAAGCAGAGAAATTACTTATCCCTTCAAGGAAATGACCCTACTCAATATGTAAAAAAAAAGGTGTAGCTAAAAATTCTATGTGGTGTACCCAGTGCAAGCTATGGACACAAAAGAGTTGCAGTGGATCATAAGAAGATAAGCAGAGAAAGTAGTCTTTTTGTGTGGCAGTTGTGCAGGTATAATAAACACTAGGAATGTACAGAGAATAGATTTTCTCAAATGTTGGTGGTGACAGCGAGAGGGAGGGGGCTTAGTCCTTAGAAGTAGTCAATAGCTTTTGTTACCTAGGCAACCAAGTAAGCAGTCAAGAGGGAAGTTCTGAAAGCTTAGTTGCAAAGTTCAGAGAGTTGCTATCTTACTACTACCTTTGTTGGTAGCAAAGGGCCTCTCCCTCAGAGTGAAAGGCAGATTGTATGATGCCTGCCTGTGTATGGACAGCTATGCTACATGCCAGGGAAACATGGGCTGTGAGTGCAGAGGACATGCAAAGGCTTGAAAGAAGTGAAACCAGCATGCTCTGCTGGATGCGCAATGTCAGTTTGCATGTGTGACAAAGTTTAGATGTATCGAGAGAAAAACTGTGTATAAGAGGCATCAGATGTAGTGTACAAACAAGAAAACTGAGCTGGTATTGTGATGTGAAACATGGATGAAGACAGCTGCATAGAGGAATGTCGATCTCCAAATGTGGAGGGAACCTGTGGAAGAGGAAAACCTAGGACAAAATACCAAAAATGTTTATACCTTTCCAATATGAAGCAGGGTCATGTACTTGAAAGGAGTAGATATATAACCATTTTCCTCAAATTTCTTTACTAATTCTTTTACAGATTCCACTGTGAGAATGAGATCAACACATACATACATACATACATATATGCATGCACACATACATACATACATACATACATACATAGATCATCATCGTCATCGTTTAACATCCACTTTCCATGTTGGCATGGATTGGACGGTTTTGACAGAGAACTGGTAAGCTAGGTGGCTGCACCAGGCTCCAATCTGATCTAGCAAGGTTTCTACGGCTGGACGCCCTTCCTAACACCAACCGCTCCGAGAGCGTAGTGGGTAGATTAGAAACCAGCTCTTTCTCTATTGGCAAGAAATCTTGAAATAAAACTGAATAATGACATACATACGGCCATCCATTCGTGATCAAGGAAAACCATTACTGACCTTTAAGAACATTGTGTGCTCAAGACTACCTTATACTACCTTACACTTGCGGTTCCACTGGTGACTAATGAGCCCTGTTCTTGACAAACATACATGACTGCAAACATTACAGACCAAGCTTTCCCTATTCATTTCACTAGCAGTGTGTTTTCAAGCAGCACACTTAAATTCTTCATGAAGAATATGTGCTCTTTCAAAGGTATCGACTCCCTCCTTTATCTGTTTCCTCCATCCATGGCGATGACAAGCATTGCTCTCCCAGTCAGCCTCCTGCATTTCACAGGCCTTTAATGAGAACTTTACGCAGTCCTTAAATCGCAGTCTTGGCTTCTGACAGGGTCACTTTCCACTAACAAGTTCCCCATATAGCATGTTTAGGGATCCTGCTATCATTCATTCTAACATGTAACCAGTGTTTGTGCACCATTGCCTCAATACTCAGGATATCAGCTTTCTTCAGGACCTGTGTATCTGGAGGTTTTAAGGTCTCTGATGGAAGCATTCAAGGACCTTTACAAGGTCTATATCTCACATGAGTAAAGGAGCAATGTCAGTACACATGCCCAGTACACAGCAATTTTGGTTTGCTTTGTAATGCCATGTTGGGACCAGACATGAGACTCAAGAGACCTAAAGGAATCAGTTGTTCTCTGCAGCCTGAAAGATATTTCATCATTCAGAGAGCAAGAACAGTTGAGTGTGCTTCCCAGGTAGACAAACTTGTCTACCACTTTCAGTATTGTTCTTTCAACCAGGATTGCTGGTTCCACATATGGATTTCCTGGTGCAGGCTGGAACATTACAGCAATCTTGTCCAGGCTAATGCTGAGTCCAAATACCTTGCAAGAAGCAGAAATATGATTCACAAGTATTTGCATATCATTCACTGTATGAGAGTCACAGTCATCTGCATAAAGGAGGTCACGAATAAGAGACTGGAAAACTTTTGAATTGGCAGCAAATCGACGCAGGTTAAAAAGACGAACAGAAGATCAATACCTAACATAACATATATCCCAGAAGAGTTGTCCACAACAAAAGTATGAGTAAGAGTAGCAGCAAAGTACAGAGAAAAGAGAGTTGGGGAAAGGATGTCACCCTGCTTGATACCATTCTCTACAGGAATGGATCCTACGATGCTACCACCAACATTGACCCAAGCTTCTATCCCATCATAAAATGATTTGATTATTGATACAAAGTGATCCGCACATCCAAGTTTGCCAAGTATTTTCCATAGGAAGGCCCTATTCACAGTATCAAAGGCCCTTGGTTAAATCAATGAATACCTGGACAAGATCCATATTCTACTCATAACACTTCTCCTGCATCTGTCTCGCTGTGAAAATCATATCTATCATTCCTCTTCCAGATTGGAAACCACATTGAGATTCAGATAGAACATCATTTACAAGACGACCTATTCAAGCAGGTGAGAAGAATACTTGCCCGAACCTTGCCAGCATCTGATACTAGAGTAATACCTCTGTAGTTGCCACACTCTACTCATAGGTACGAGGTCTGATCAATAAGTATCCGGACTGTTGCCATAGTAATGAAGCTAAAGCATGCAGAGTGAAGCTACTCGGCAAAGATTGACCTTGTTCTCTGTTGTGCATGTGCACTAAGTTTTAACATTCTAGCTCACATCTGCTGTTTACAGCTGTGCTTGGAAGGAAGGTGTGTGGTGTATGATCGTTGCATTGGCCATGACAGAGAAAGTTGACATGGCGATAGCTGCTCAGTGGCCTGCATAAAGTTGTGGAAAATGTATGGAGAGGAGTGTATGAGTCGCACACAAGTATAAGAGTGGTTCAGATGTTTCCAAGATGGCCGAAAAAATGTCGATATTGACAAACATTCTGGGAGACCCATAACCAACAGAACTGAGAAAAACATTGCAGATGTGCATGCATCTGCGAAGGGAAATCGTCGAATCATCATCTATGAGTTATCAGAGGATGTGCAGATTAGTTACAGTTCAGTTTAGTCCATTACCACAGGAGACACGTGTCTGCCAAGTTTGTGTCAAAACTGCTTTCAGCTGACCAAAAAGACACTCGGATTTCAGTTGCACAAAATCTCCTTGATTGTGACAAGAATGATGAAAACTTTTTGTAAACTCAGAGTAGGTATCGCCAAGCTTTTGACAAAATTTAATGCAGATTCTCTGCTCAATTTTCTCTGTCATTGTCAATGTGACAAACACACACTACACACCTTCCTTCGAAGCACTGCTGTAAACAGCAGAAACGAGCTAAAATGTTAAAACTTAGTACACATGCACTGCAGAGTTCAAAGTCAGTCTGTGCCTAGTGGATTTACTCTGTGTGCACTAACTTCGTTACTATGGCAACAGTCCGGATACTTATTGATCAGACCACATACATACATAGATCTAGATTACAAACCAGCTCTTTCTCTATTGGCAAGAAATTTTGAAAGAAACTGAATAACATACATACACACATACATACATGCATGCATACATTCATTCATTTATCTAGTACAATTTAAGCCTTAATTTGCATGTCAGATAGCCAGTGTTTAGAACTCTGTGTGTATTTCTGCTCATGTATTGTAATTGTATCTTTTGTTATGAAATCTGTGTCTGAATGTTGCAGAGTATTTGCAGAAAATGAAAAAAACATGGGAAATTGTTTATAAGTTATTTAGTTACTAAATATCTTATAAACTGACTTTTGTTTCACACACGCACATATACACACATATGCATATATATACATGTGTGTGTGTGTGTGTGTGTATGTATGTATATACATATTTGTGTGTGTACATAAATTGGGTCAGCCAAAAATGTTTGGCTTTTTTTTTAAGAGAAAATAAAGTACAAGTTCTAAACACAAAGTCATTTATCCAATCAATGATATTGTTACCATTGGGTTCCAGTTTCTTCGGCCATCTTGCAAGGAAATCCATTATTTTTTGCTCAAAGAATTTCTTACTTTTACTGGCAAAAATGTCTCCCAGACGAATTTTTACACCCATTTAATGAATTTTGAAAACACTGAAGCAAGGGGAAATCTGAAGGCACAAAGTTAGGTAAATATCCTCTCTACTCTAGGCACAAGGCCTGAAATTTGGTGGGGGGGGGGTGCTAATTGATTGGATCGACCCGGTATGCAACTGGTACTTAATTTATCGACCCTGAAAGAATGAAAAGCGATGTCAACCTTGACGGAATTTGAACTCAGAATGTAAAGACAGACAAAATACTGCTAAGCATTTCACCCGGCGTGCTAACGATTCTGCCAGCTTCACCACCTTACAAAGTTAGGTAAATATGGAGAGTGTGACAAAACTTTCCAGTCAAGCCCCAGTTACTTGTGCTGCATCTGCATAAAAGTGTGCTGTCAAGTATTGACATGATGAAAGGGGATGCTCTTATTGATTAGATGGACACATTTTGTGGGTCCCTGCATTTAATTTGTCCTGTTTGTCACTCTACACATTTGTATTGATGGTCCTGTCCATGAGAAGAACGTCGTAAAAGACAATACCCTTCCAGTCCCACCAAATTGAAAGCATAACCTTCTTCATGTAAAGTCCTGCTATGGAGGTTGTTTGAGGTAATTTGCCACACTTCCCTCATGATCTTTTGCACTTCACAGTGTTATAGATGATCCATTTTTCATCCCCTGCTACCATTCTCTAAAAAAAGAAAAACAAATTACCATTTTCTTCATGTTTCTGCAATGAATTGCAGATAGAAATCTGTAGGGTAAGGTTAACCTCATTCAGTTGACGTAGGACCCAAATATCAAACCTGCTGATATAACCAAGTTGATGCAGATGGTTTGCAACACCAAATTTGAACCATCAAGGGTTGAAAACATGGTCGTATAACAAGGGTTGATGCCAACCAAATCCTTCATTTTGTCTCAGTTGACTAGCCAGAACAAAGTGCATCCTGAACTGAAAAATATCCTCACCATGATATTGAAACTACTTCTGGCACACACCTTCCAAAACATCCCCTCCATACACAGACCATATCTTCCTGTAGGTTTCTGTCACTTTCTTACCTTTTTTTCAATTAAAAAATGTATGAAATTCCAACAATGTTCATTTTGGTTCTCTATTTTCAGGGTGACCCCAAGGACATAAAATACAACCTGTCTCATCCCAAGATAATGTTGAACTATGTTGAAATGTCAAGTATCTATCATGACCTCATCAATGACATGTTCTCTCTGCTCAAGGTCATGTCATTTGATGAGGTCATGAATGGTGATGAAAATACTTTGACAAACCCGATTAACCGGATGGTTAACCAGATGGTTTACCAAACAATCAAGTACTTAAATGGTTAAATTGTAAACCAATTAACGAATAATACAGAAGTGAAACAGAACCAGTGCATGTGTTTACTATTTAGTATAATGATCCTCCCAAAAATACAAGTTAGCTAATGTGCTCTTACAACTAATTATGCTTTGCATGTCATCTACCTTTCCTGTCAGCCTTTAGGGAATCTCACTACATCACTTATGTGTCCTGTCAGCCTTTAGGGAATCTCACTACATCACATTGTGTCCATTGTATGAAATTCCTATCAACTCCTTTCCTGCATATTGAGCATGGCCCTTTTGCAATAGCAATAATCCTTGTCTTTTGATGCTAAAACTTCACGAGGTTTACCTTGGTCTTTTTACTTCCAAATTTGGAATTTCTTTTCTGAATATCTGATGAATTCAAATGAAATGAAGTCAATGGAATACAGGAGATGTCACAGATTTTCTTTTGTTTAAATGCATTTTACATGTGTTCGTTCTCTTGAGCATATAAATACTTGAATATAAAAACATGTAGAACCTTCCAAGTAATGAGTACCGAATCAAAATAAAAACAAAGGTATAAACACAGGGCCAAAATGTTTATAAAATTCAGAGATGCTGTGCTTTTGACCAGTGGTTCTCAACCGGGGTCCACATAAGATTTTGTTGTTAAAATTCATCTGCAATAAATTGGCTCTTCTTTTACAATACACAAAATGTTTTAATGTTTTCAATACAATTCTTAATAATATTCAATTATAAAAATATAATGAGGATTTTTTTTAAACATCAAATGGCTAAGGGGGAGGGTCCACCTGAGTAGAATAGGAATCAAAGAAGTCCACGGGCAAAAATGGTTGAGAACCACTGCTCCAGACAGAAACTGCAAGCTCTTCTTCTGGTGGTGACTGAAGCCATTGCAAAGCTGGAAATGCTTCGATATTTTCAAAAGGTATCTCAGGGTCACAAACATTTGACTCCTTAGCTTTTATACTTTGCCTCAGTGGGGCAGCAAGGACCCAGAATTAATCTTCACCAGTGGAAGGGTTTCAGCTGCAGTCTCTTGTCAACCACAGCCACTTTGAGCTAGTTTCAGTTGCCAAGCCTATCTGAGATCCAAAAAATCTTCTGCAGGAAATAGGGCAAAGCTCTCATTGGAAAACCAACTTCAATAGGTTAAATACAAACTTGGAACTCTACAGAATCAAATTTCTACACATGTACACACACTCACTGAAAATTGAAATCTGGATTAAATCTGAACTCTTTTGATGCACTTAAATATGAGAAAATTGAAAAGGGCAGTTAGTTATTTTTAAAGTTGAAATTTTTGCAAACATAATCGTATGACTATATATATGCATGGTGCATGTGTGGTGTGTATACATTTGATTCTTAATCCATATGCACGGCAATAGAAATTATACATGTACGAGTGTGTGTGACTGGGAGGGTACGATTTAAATTAAGCAGACTAATCCAATTAAAAACAATTGCATGCATATATTTTAAATTAAAAATAGATTATATACACTGTACACTGGAACATATGTATTTCTGCTAACTGGTTGTATAAATACTTCGGATTATAAATACACGCAGAATCTTTATCTGTGTGCTATTTGTTCTGTCCCAGTTAAGGAGGCACTCTCTTGTCACTCTAACCAGCGAAAATGTTGCGAAGCTGTGATAAGAGAGCTGGAAACCTACCTGGAAGCAATGGCGATATTTTTTTCTAAAATGTGATATATAAAATAAATAGGCAAATCAGACAAAATTCGTTCAGCAGCCAGACAAAAAGTTATTATAAAAGTTGGAGAAAGAGTGAGGAATGGAAGAAAATCGAAAGAACATAGGCTAATATCAGAATGCTAATCCCTTTGAAATAAGTGATAACAAACGATGGATTATGCTCCCATCATTAACTTCCAAGAAAGATAGATATATTGGCTGCCAATTTTGGCGCTAGTTTTTCTAACTAATCAGAAACTTTATTGCAAATTTCTTTCTGCTTGTTTGTTTGGGCACTATAAAACTCTTCACATCATGTAGTAGTATTAGTTATGGAGTCACTTTCTTTTCTTCTAGTGTGTGTATGGAGGAACGTGTGCATACAAAAAAAAAAAAGACATAAGCTGTTATTTTGATAAATACTAAACCATTCTTTTTACCCTTTTATATTTTTCTATGTTTATTCACTTATTTTGCACTGCACATTAGAGACATCTATTTAATGTATGTACAATAATATGAAATAAAATTGCTTATTGTGTGCAATGAACTTCAACGCATGTGGATATTATTATGGAGTAAAACAGCGTAACAACTATTTACACAAAAAAAAATCATACAAACCACGTGGAAATATTCCCGCGATTATGCGTACAAACTACACACACACACTCACATAGCATTATAATTGACAAGTTACAAAGTGTCATGAACGAAACTCTCCGCCTTCAACCCTTTTGTAACTTCTACCGATTATAAATAAAATATGTTTATTCCAGTATTGAGTTTTATTTATTGTTTGTTCTACCGTTCATGTGTGTGTATTTATTTATACTTGCATATTTACATTGCCGTAATGTTCGTATTTATACTTGCATATATATATATATATATATATAAACAGGTTCTTTTCCATTTCATTCACTAGGAAAGATTTCTGTACGTAAATAATTTGTACATAAATGTAAAAACAAAAATAAATACGCCAGTACATATTCACGTCTGAAAGCACACACACAAACAAGCATGCTTATCCATAAACTGAGTAAACACTGATACATACACAGACAAAAAATAAAAAAAAACAAGCAGTCACTCTGTATATGTTACAGAATAGTTTGTTGCATTTCAAATGTTACGTTAACGCTTCACGCAACTGTAAGTTACATATGTACATGTTTGTTACATTTAGACGTAATGTACTTAAAGCAGCAGGGAAGACGAAAAAAATTAATGGGTCATGTTTGGCTGAGCTAGAGGGGGAACTAGCAGTTTCTCTGAATTAGTTTTTTTTTTCTTTTTGTTTTTTATTATTTAGTCAAAAGGGAAAACAAGCGTCGTCCTTGCTTTTAAGATCCTAAATTTAACTAGGAAATAAGTGATGATACTAAATTGTTTTGCGAAAACTAAAACTCGAAATATCGCAAAAATATATTTAAAATATATAAAAAGAAGCTATATTTCAGTTCTGATACATTTGACAGAAGTAAAAATAATTAAAGAATAATCAATCAACTGGATATTGGTCGGCCGGGCACGTTCTACAAACTGTCGTCAATATGCACAACTGTTGTGAATTTGATTACCTTCAGAGCCCCGTTTCGTTATTAATATACAGTTTAAAAGTACGTATTCACTGACTCCAAAACTAATCCAAACTTTTCGGAGTATAACACCAATGTCCTAGTGTCTCGTTTTCGTCGACAATAGTAATTTTCGCACATGGACGTCCAACTATAGAACAAATTATAATTTAGGAGCGTAAAAGCGCGGTCAAAAGATCAATTTGAATTTAATATCGAAAAACAAGGTTACTCGAAGACAGGCCCCCTTCACTCGTTTGCAGGGTCTCCAAGACTGAAGGAAGGTATCCACGAGCTGGAAACTTAACCCAAATACTTGCAACAGAGCGAACACCTCTAAAAGCACTGAAGGTACCAGGTGGTAGTGTTAAACCGGGTGACGGGCTGAGTCTACGATGTATGTAGGCCATGGCGGGATTTGAACTCGGAACGCATTAAAAAAAAAAACTAATACCGCTAGGCATGCACTCTAACATTCTTACAGTCCCGCAATCCACTGGCTAGGATTGATCTTTTTAATTTCATTTATTAACTCCTAATGCAAGGCAGACTCAGCAGATTTGAACCTAAAGTGCAGTGAGTCGGTCCGACGTTTTAACGTCTAACGACTCGTTAATGATCCTTTGTGCTATGGAACAGGGCCTCCGAGAGTGAGGTCCAGCCTGTACTTCGTTCCGAGGCCCAAGAGCTAAGAAAGGCCCCACAGCAATCATGAAACATCCATCTCCCCTCGAAAACAAATACTTTCTACTACCCCAGCACGACATGAACTTGCATTCACATAGACAAACATCACTATACTTATTACACCACACTTGCATTTTTTTAATTAGTATTTATTATTAATTATCGTAGCCCTAGTTGTATAGACTTATGATAACAGCAAGAATATCTACCTACAGCCCAGGGCCGCAAAGGAGTCTTGTACCGCCTTGCAAAATTTTTTTAGAGGCCCTGACGAGGTCTAAAATTGTGGGTAGGAGTTGGGGGTGGAAATCAAAGGCAAAGTCGATCCTGGCGGAATTTGGACATGTTTTATACTGAATAATTTTGTTTTCCAACAAAACAGTGAAGCAACATTGCTTTGATTTCGATTACCACGTTTCTTTTCTTTTTTTTTCTTTACATCATGCGTAAACATTAACATTTTTAATACACTGTGTCTGTGTGTTACATACACTGCTGTAGACAGTATATGGAACTAGCAAAAAGAGACACTATAATTCTGAGTAAAATGTGTATGTGTGTTTCAATCTGAGCTGCTGCGAGCTCCGCACTGTAACGAAGTAAGCTGTTAAGCCTCGAGCGTAAGCTGGTTTCGACACCTGGTTCAACTGATTTTCAATATAAATCATGAAGCAATATTTATCATAAGGTGTTCGTGTAGAATAACGTCGAAAATTATATAGCGCGCCAAAACTAATTAAGTATCGTAGATTAAAACTCTTGCAAAAGAAGAATTTTAAAAAACTTACTTTTGCCTTACCCATTTCCGTAATTTTTCAGTTTTGATATTTTCCGAATTTCTTTTTTATTTATTTATGTTTTAAAAAGTTACGCATGTTTGCATGTTTTTAAAGTATCAAAATCTGAGATGATTAAAACATAAGCCCGAAAAAAAGTTTTTTGAAAATAAAGTCAAAACTGAATATATATATTTTTTTCAGAATTATAATCTACCATATTTAAACATGCACATCCGAAGAAATTAGGTTTTATTTGCAGAGGTGGGGGAACTAGATAATTGCCGACGCTATTCTATAAGAACGTCTATATATTTTTCCTTATATTTTTTATTTTTTGCACTGGACCTCAAATAGTTTATCGATTTTTTTTTTCACTCAGACACAAGGTCAATATTCTTAAGTGGAGGTAGGTATATAGAGTCGATCGAATTGACTCCTCAGTATATACCTGGTAATGAAAGGCAAACTTGATAGCGCTAATGTCATTTGCAATTTGAACGTAGATTAAGCAAATTCTTTAAAGTCTGACGCTTCTACTAAATCTGCCTCTTTTTTCTTCTTTCTCTCTTTCCTTTTATTTTTTGCGGCGAATACAAAACTGAAAATAATATATTGAAAACGGCTAGAACTCGAATTATATTTTACTGCTATTAAGGCTGCTATTTCTGTTGCTGATGAAGGTACTATTATTACAGGCTGCTGCTACTATTGCTACTACTACTACTACTACTACTATCGCTCTAACTTAGCCATTACTTGCTGATAGTATTGATCTCTCTCAGGCACAAGGCTTATTTTAAGTAGAGGAAGAAACGTAGTCCATTGAGTCGACTTCACAGAATTACTTGTTCCTCAGTGAATCACTGGTGTCACTTAAACTCGGAAACGAGGAATATTCCGTCCTTTTGTTTTTACTGTTTAGTCTCAAATTATGCCTTCTCGTGCAAGGTTATGACCAGAAGTACGCTAGCTGTAACTAACCCCGTCTTTTAAGGAATACATATATGACAATATATCATTAAATGTGTCCTTTCCCTATTTAAGATCATAAGAGTGTGATTTGACTGCTATTTCAGCCAATCGAGCGACCGCTTAAAAACTCTCTCTTTGGCTTAGACTAATATTATGATTTTTGTGGTGAGAGGATAACACGATTTTCCCTATTAAGATTCAGAAGTGGCGTGAAGGTTATCATGTCTGTAATTTCAATGGCATTCACAGCCTGTATTTTAAGTTAGTGATAAAATGGCTTTAGATGAAACTCGAAGTGCCGTTGCAATTTCGGTTTGTGAAGAGCTTCTTGGTCCACGAGACTTGCCTAAATCTATATTCATATCGATTTCTTTTTGACTAGGCTCAAAATCCTATTTTCTATGAGAGTAAAAATAAGAAGCCCCGTTCATACGTTCTCCTTCCATTTTCCAGCTTTATAGTGGCAACTGTGAATCGAAAAATAGGTCGTGGTGGCTCGCTGGAAAATTACCTTCATTGAAGCTTGATCCTAATATATAACATATCTATTCTAACACTTCTAACTGTATATATTTGTAGGAGGTCAAACGACAGTATATAACTAGACATGCCCATAAAAATTCCGCTGTTATTTCGCAAATTATAATATTATTGGAAGTCTTGTGAAATCGTATTTTCTGGAGCGTTTAATTTCAGTCCAGCGAAGTAGTATTGAAGATGCAGACATGGGAAAGAAAATCTTTACAACCTATATTCTTTATTAATGCACTTGTCACCTCTTCTACCTTGAGAATCGTATTATCTATTATTTTCATATGCCAAGAAGTGAATGCCCTTTGGAAGAAATTATATGCAATTGCCCTTGAGAAAATACTGGTTGATTCTATTCGCTTTTCCATATTGATTATGTCATAAAATTTATTGAAAACGAATTGAAAGAATAATATATATAACAAACGCCTTAAAACTGCCTTATGTGAATCGACAAAAAGTTATAAAGTGACTAAAGAGCTGAGTTTTGTGTCATGTATTGAGTTCTATTTCTCCTGTTTGCGCGCACATGTGAGAGAGAGTGTATCACATTTAATTAAAAATATCAATCGTCTTACAAATAGTAAAAATGAAATAGAAAATGCTGTTTTTAATTGATTACATCCACTACTTTGTTCCATACTTTCTAAGTCAGTTAGTTCTCTTACGAATAATTTATAAATATTGTGTGTAGAATAGATTACGTCTTCAATTTCGTTCCATAGTTTGCCAGTCCGTTGCCTTGCAGAGGGGGTTTTTTTTTCGTTGCTTTCTGTGTATTGCGGAAGGAGTTATGATGCTGAAGGCATTCTGATACCATTAATTTTCTTACTGAATCTTTTTTGTAAGTCAACACGTACGAAGAAAGTCATGGGCAGAGAGGGAGGGAAATTCTAGAGAGTCGACTTTCTACAAAGGAAGGATTTTCACGTAGTAATTAATACGAGGCCTGAAGAGAATTGGACACGACAAAGATTATTGAGAGGATATGTCTTTGATTTTATTCCATAGTTAATATAGTGTTTATTTAAAGTGTTTCTTAGGTAGACTGTAGTAGAACAATATTATAGATTACTACTAACATTATCACTACCATCATCGTCACCTACGTTTTTACTACTATTAGCCATCACCAACAATGTTAACTTTAACCAATTCTTAACGACGTGAGATTATCTCCTCTTTTCTTTGACAGTCTCTAACAATTGCCCACAAGGCGTTTGTTTTCTCTCTCCAACAAATAAAAAGCAGATTTCAATTCATTGAAAATTTTTTGCCTCATCGCCTACCTGAATTTTTATCTATTTTCGTTTTTTTAACTTTAGATCCTTTTGTGTAGCTGCTGCTGCTGCTACTACTACTACTACTACTACTACGAACACAGCTACTACTACTATCACCACCACTTCTATTGATTCGCTCATTTCTACTACTACTACTACTACTACCACCATCACTACTACTAACTGTTTAACTGCTATCAAGCAGATATAATTCTATTCATTGTTTCCAACATAATCAACTTAATCACCAACACGTCGTTGATAATTGCAATACTAAAACACTTTTGCTAAAATTTAATTTTATATTCTCTCAAAACGACTCGTATAGAAAATGTATGTTAGATAAATGAGACTATATCATTTACCAATAAGAGTTCAGTTAAATTTGGATTTATTATAAATTTCATGCACTGCATCAATTTCATAATTAACAATAATCTCATTAGTGATTTTCACTTCCTTGCCATTTATAATTTTTTCATATCTTTTCAAATGAAATTGTATATTGATATTTTCTTCTTCATAGGCATGGCTGTGCAGTTAAGAAGCTTGCTTTGCAACCAAATGGCTCCAGGCTCAGTCCCACTGTTTGGCACTTTGGGCAAGTGTGTCTTCTACTATAGCACCAGGCCGACAAAGGCTTTGTGAGTGAATTTGGTAAATGGAAACTTTGTAGCGAGCTGGCAGAAATGTTAGCACGGTGGGCGAAATGCTTAGCGGTATTTCGTCTGCAGTTACATTCCGAGTTCAAATTCCGCCAAGGTCGACTTTGCCTTTCATCCTTTCGGGGTCGATAAATTAAGTACCACTTATGCACTGGGGTCAATGTAATCAACTTAATCCCTTTATCTGTCCTTGTTTGTCCCCTCTGTGTTTAGCCCCTTGTGGGCAATAAAGAAATAGGAAACTTTGTGGAATCTTGTGTGAATACATATATAATTTTTTTTCAGAATGAGATAAAAATCCAAGGCTGTGAAGATATTAGAACATTTATAAATAGAAGGTCTTACAGCTGTTTCCAGGATATTTTTTATATCCTCCATCGGAGACGGTGTGAGAAAATGGTTAAGCAGTAGTTAATTTAGATAAGATATGAAATAGAGAGTGAAGTGGAGGAATGAAAATAGATGTGAGATATGCAGGGATATTGCATTTGTAGATCCATTATTTTGGCAGAATGGCATACACATAAGATTCCAATACCTTGTGAGTAACTTCCAATAGTATTCAAAATTGGTCATTCCAAGTATAGAGTTTGTACACAGTGCTATTGAATCGAGGGTTTTATTTAAAGTGACCTAACAGTAGGGAATGTATTTGTAAGGTCAAATCGAAAACAGGAAGAGAGGAATAAAGAAAAGAAAAGAAAAAAGAAAAGCAAGGAGAGAAATAATAAAGAGATGAAGCTGGGGAAAGTGTACCAGTTAGTGGTCAGTCAAGATAAATTGATAGTAGGAATGGGGAGGAGAGGGTGATGGAGAGAGAAAGATATGAATGTATAAAAAGATGATAGGGTAAAGAGTAAAGGAGTGTCAGATAGAAGGAATGGGGGGGGGATTATATATATAGAGAGAGAGGTATAATAGTGTGAAAAGTGAAGGAGTGTCAGGTATGTAGTGATAGAGCCTAAGTGAGAGAAGGGGTTAGGGGTAGTAATATGGTGGAATGAAGAATTTGGGAATATAGATTAGGTTGGTTGGACAGGTCAGTGTTTAGTAGTAGGAGAAAATATATATGTGAAGATATATACAGATGCATATATTAAACATGTATATATATATTTATACAGATATTTATACATATCCACATCTACACATACAAATCGTACGCATATGTATATGTACACCCATATATACGTGTATCTGTATGTATTATCACCACTGCACATACAGGTATATATACCTTGCATACATACATATATTCACACATACACACATATACACACACATACATATACATGCACATATGCATGCACGCACATACACATGAATATAATTAGATGGTTGTGATATTCGAGTATGAAAGAGGAATTAGACAGGGATTAGGAGTTAAAATGTAGATTTATAAGGTTATTGGTCATCTAGCTTCAGCTGTGCTGTCACCTTGCGGTCACCAAAGAGTCGTTGTTTACCTCCATGGATCTTTGATGACCGCAAGGTGATGCCAAATGGCAAAGGAAGATAATCACATAGTGTTTACTTTTATAGAGAAGCATATTTTGAAGAGGTCTTAGGCCAGCAGTGTTTGAGGTCTGAAGATATGCCATAAGGCTAAACCCCTTATGAGCGAGAAACCCAGGGTAACCCCATAAACCAGCCTCCATTATAATATCAACTGCTCGAGATCTTAGAGTGTGCTTCCCCCTGGATTTATGTATTTATACAAACGATATATATATATATATATATATATATATATATATATATATATATATATATATATATATATATATATAGGCGCAGGTGTGACTTTGCAGTAAGAAGCTTGTTTCCCAACCACATGGTTCTGGGCTCAGTCCCACTGCATGGCACCTTGGGTAAGTGTCTTCTTCTAGAGCCCTGGGCTAACCAAAGCCTTGTGAGTGGATTTGGTAGACGGAGACTGAAAGAAACCTGTCGTATATATGTATATGTATGTATGTATATATATATATATATATATATATATATATATATATATATATATATATATATATATTTGTGTGTGTATGTCTTTATGTCTGTGTTTGTCCTCCCTCCACTGCTTGACAACCAGTGCTAATGTATTTATGTCCCTGTAACTTAACAGTTCAGCAAAAGAGGCTGATAAAGTAAGTATGAAATTTAGAAAGAGTAAGTCCTGGGGGTCGATCTCTTTGACTAAAACTCTTTAAGGCAGTGCTCCAGCATGGCTGCAGTCAAATGATTGAAACAAGTAAAAAAGTAATATATATATGTGAGTATGTGTATGTATGTGTGTGTATCATCATCATCATCATTCAATGTCCATTTTCCATGTTGGCATGGGTTGGACAATTCAAAAGGAATTGGTAAGTCAGAAGACTGCACCAAGCGATGCTGCCTGCATTGCCATGGTTTTTATAGCTGGATGTCCCTCCTAAGACTAACCTCTTTACAGAGTGTACTGGGTGCTTTTTATGTGGCACCAGCAGCAGGTGAGATTGCCAAGTAACTTGCAAGACAAGACCTCTTAACAGAGAGAGGAGTATTACTGAGGGACAGGAAAAAAGGAGTCTTGCATTAGAGGGGAAATATGGCTACCTCAGGTGGAGAGAGAGTGAGAGAAAGAGAGAGAGGAAGATGTGATAGCGAGGAGTGTGGGGGTGAGTTGACTAGGGACTGGAGAAGTGCATGGGTGGGTGAGTTCACAAGATTGCAAAAAGAGAATGGTTGATGGAGGAGGGGGGGGGGAGAATATAACAAGTGGGTACAGGCAGGGGAGTGAGTTGTAGGAGGATATGCTATGGGAAGAGATTCAAATAAGACCTAATGAGTGCAGGTAGGTACCTGAAAGAGAAGGGAGGAGAACACAGCAGATGGTGAGGGAAAGGGGGAGGTGTTTGTAAGATGGGTTGTGGCGGAAGTTTAGCAAGGGACAGATTGTGTGCAGGGGTTGGGGCATAGCCATAAAGGACATGGTTTTATGACCTAAATTTTTTCAGCAGGGACAGGTTTTCTCAAGCACAGCAAATTGGCACTTGTTCTGACCTTTTATCATTTCCTTTGTGAGGCTCAACATCTGAAGGTCATGTCTCACTATTTCATCCCAAATCTTCCTAAGTTTTCCACTTTCACAGGTTCCCTCCACATCTAGAGACCAGTACTTCTATATACAACTGTCCTCATCCATTTGCATCATATGACCATAACAGCAGTCTTCTCTCTTCTGATGCCTCTTGTAATTTTCTCTTAAAATATTTACACTTTGTCATACATATATGCACATTGACATTACACATCCAAGCCTTTGCATATCCTCTGTACTCAGGTCTTCTTCTTCCACAGGTTCTCTACACATTTAGAGATTGGCATTCTTCTATGCAACTGTCTTCATCCATATGTTTCACATCACGATACCAGCTCAGTTTTCTTGTTTGTACACTACATCTGATGCCTCTTATACACAGTTTTTCTCTCAATACAGCTAAACTTTGTCACACGTACACTAACGTTGTACATCCAGCAGAGCATACTGGCTTCATTTCTTTCAAGCCTTTGTATATCCTCTGCACTTACAGCCCATGTTTCCCTGCCATGTAGCATAGCTGTCCATACACAGGCAGGCATCATACAATCTGCCTTTCTCTCTGAGGGAGAGGCCCTTTGCTACCAACAAAGGTAGTAGTAAGATAGCAGCTCTCTGAACTTTGCAACTAAGCTTTCAGAACATCCCTCTTGACTGCTTACTTGGTTGCCTAGGTAACAAAAGCTATTGACTACTTCTAAGGACTAAGCCCCCTCCCTCCCGCTGTCACCACCAACATTTGAGAAAATCTATTCTCTGTACATTCCTAGTGTTTATTATACCTGCACAACTGCTACACAAAAAGACTACTTTCTCTGCTTATCTTCTTATGATCCACTGCAGCTCTTTTGTGTCCATAGCTTGCACTGGGTACACCACATGGAACTTTTAGCTACACCTTTTTTACATATTGAGTAGGGCCATTTCCGAGATAGAATAAGTAATTTCTCTGCTTTCTTGCTTACTATTATTTTGGTCTTTGCTTAATTAAATCTAAAGCCCTTTGATTCTAGGCCTTGCTTCCTCACCTGAAATTTCTTCTCTAATTCTGGTAGAGTTTCAACTATAAGAATGAGGTCATCAACATAGAGGAGCTCCCAAGAGCAACCATTCTCAAATTCCTCTGTTATGACTTGGACAATGATGATAAACAAGAGAAGTCTGTGAACTGATCCTTGATGAACTCCAACCTGCTCACTAAATTCACTGTATTACTCATTACCAACATTTGCTTTTCTAATAGCATACCTATACATGGTTTGGACGGCTTTTATCAGCCATTCATCAATCCCAGCTTTCACATTGACCAGCAGATGAGGGAGTAAGCTACCCTGTCAATGGCCTTCTCTCATATCAACAAATTCCAAGTACAACAGTATATTTTTCACTAAATGCTTCTGCAGTTGCCTTACAAGAAAAATAGTGTCAGCAGTACTTCTACCTGGCACAAAACCATACTGCCTCTCATCTAGACTAACTCTCTTCCTAATTAGTTGAGCTATGGCCCTTTCTGTAACTTTCATGACCTGGTCCAGTAATTTGATACCTCTTTAATTGCTACTGTCTAAAAGTATCACCTCTACCTTTGTAGCAGTTGACTATAATGCTGTTATACTAGTCATTGGATATGACCCCTTCCTGGACAACCTGATTAACTATACAGATGACTAGGCCATATCCCATTCAACCAGAGATTTTAAGCATCTTGGCTGTAATTCCTGATGGGCCAAGGGCTTTACCTGTCTCCATATCCGTAATTACTTTATTTATCATGCTGCTGCCAAATTGGGTAGCTGGTCTCTCTGTAGGGTCCACATTAGGAAGATTCTCATTCTCCTGCGCATTCTTTACATTTCATAGTGGCATTTCTATGTCTCTTTCTTTGCAAAATCACCAAGTGCAAGTAAACCATTATCCACCCAAACACACTTCTACAACATCATGGTTTTCTCAGACAGTCTTCACCTCATGCCTCTGGTCCTCAAGCTGCAGAACATTAGCAAACTTTTTTTTTTTTCTGCTTCTTGACCAGTTTAGTCTTGATGTTGTAGGCAGAGTGATTGGTGTCTTTTTCAATTGAGCTCCTCACTGAGTTTGTGAATCTGCTGGGGAATGTGGTGAATCCCTGACTGGAGAGGGTTGCTCCTGGAAGGACATATGTACAACACCAGGATTAGGTTCCTTACCATACCTCCAGAAAAAGTCAGAAGTGGTTACTCTTTTACTCTTTTACTTGTTTCAGTCATTTGACTGTGGCCATGCTGGAGCACCGCCTTTAGTCGAGCAAATTGACCCCAGGACTTATTCTTTGTAAGCCTAGTACTTATTCTATCGGTCTCTTTTGCCGAACTGCTAGGTTACGGGGACGTAAACACACCAGCATCGGTTGTTAAGCGATGTTGGGGGGACAAACACAGACACACAAACATATACACACACATACATACATACATACATATATATATATATATATATATACGACGGGCTTCTTTTCAGTTTCCATCTACCAAATCCACTCAAAAGGTTTTGGTCGGCCCGAAGCTATAGTAGAAGACACTTACCCAAGGTGCCACGCAGTGGGACTGAACCCAGAACCATGTGGTTGGTAAGCAAGCTACTTACCACACAGCCAGGTGGAGAATTTCTATGACTTTGCCATCCCCAATTTCTGACCTCGTAATTCCTCCAATTGTAACTCCATGGATTACTGTGTGAAGGGCATGGTTGGGTAAGACCCCAACCACTCTGCCTGCAACACCAAGACCAAGCTGATGGCCAAGATCAAGGTGGTGTTCAAAGATCTTTCAAGGGATGCAGTGAGGAATATATTCTCCAGGTTCTAGAGTGGTCTTGAGGCCATGGTAGAAGCTGAAAGAGGCTTCTTTGAGTAAAATGTTACCACCCAGCCATAATACAGGTTGGTATTTTTTTATTTTTTTAGAATACTTTTCTTTTTGGATGGGATATAGTGTATTCTTTTCCCTTTGTGCAAACTGTCATGAATTCCCTGTACAGTATATATGGAATGATTTTATCAGCAAATAAAAGGTCAGAAGAAGAGCAGACCAATGCCTAGTGTCCATCACCATCTTCAAAAACCAACTAATTTGGCTGGGACATGGGACATGTCACCAATCAAGTCCTTAAGTGGAACTTTTAGGAGCAACAGTATAGGGGAGGTCCCAAGATGAATTGGTGCCAGACAATCAACAGGGTCCTTTATCTTGGAAGTCTAAAATAAAATGCACTGAGGGTGGCTGTTGACCAATCCTCCTGGAGTGCTTTGACTGCCTCATGCTCCCCCCAACGTGGGAACACTTAAGTCTAAGCTTAAATATGTTTGTTTGTATGTATGTATGTTGACACGTATGTCATCACCATCATTGTTGTTTTAATGTTAGCTTTTTCATGCTCATACAGATCAGGCAAAATTTGTTGAGGTAGATTGTTTATAGCCTGATGCTCTTCCTGTTGCCAACACTCACCTGTTTCCATGCTAGGTTATATTTCCTGGGACAGTCAGTACCTTGTGGTCAGAAGACAAAGCAAAATGCAAACAGATGGATAAATGGAAGTGCGCCTTTAAGCTAACTAAAGTGACCCTTTGTATATGCTATACTGGATCTTCATCTCTGTATTGTATTTCATCTGTTATATAAATATTCTTTGTCAAACTATTCATTGCTGATATACCTTTCTGAATTATTGGTATTACCAATAGGATCCACATTGGGGCTGACTGATTCTGACCTTGTTGAAGCATGGTTAAGATATTTTGCAATTACCTTTAAAATAAAGAAATTAAAAGATAATGATGAATGTGCTGATCCAAAGGATATAACAGATTTATTTTTATCAAAAACTGGTAAATGAAGCCAAACTGAAGGTATCAATAATAGTTCATCCAAAGCAGGTCGAGGTTATTTGTTTCAATCAAATATGGGAGATGATAACGAATAATATAAGAACTAAAAAGCATTTGGTCATTGCAAACAAACCAGGTTTATGTCTCTGTGTTAAGAATCTTCTGGACTCTATCTAAAACTTTTCATATCAGCTTTATAATGGATCTTGATGGTGTGAATTTGATAAGCTAGGTCATCCTGACTGAAGTATTAAAGATGAATACAAATGAAATTCATTGAGGATATGTATCTTACATCCAAAATATGTCACTCAATGCATGTTTCAACTTCATGCAACAGCAAGAAATGATTTCACATTTTAATAGTGTCGATATTTCTTGTGAATTAGAGCTAAGAGATGCTTATGCTAATTTCTTGTCCAAAATGAAGAAATTATCGAAATGCAAATTTTGTGGTTATGAACATGCGTTTATTAAAGAGGGGAAAATTTCCTGCATTTGGAAGGATATGCATATTGCATAATAAAAGACCCACTTTCAATTAGCTTGTAGCTTTAAAAAGAAAAGCACGGAATATGTTGAATAAATTGATAATAAATGCTCTGATGCTGCAACAAATGTATTTACACTACAAGGCAAGGAAAAAAATTTGTTTTACTTCAAGTTGAATTTTATAGCATTAGTTTGGATATGTAAGTGGACATCAGTAACAAGGTTACCTTAATTCCAAGAAAATTTTGAATATTCATTTGTCAACCCACCCTAGTCAAAAGCTATCTGCTATTTGATCAGTTTTGATAGCTCAATGATTAAAACCATGGATTTGTTTGGACATTTTTTAAGGCATCGGATATGAAATTTTACTCTACTAGTGGTTGCAGACTATGATAAAAGGCATGGTTTTGCTAGAACTAAATATCAATAACACAACACTAATCAATTAATTCCATTGCGCTCGACATTGAAGATGTTGGTATGATAAAGATTTTTTTAAAAATAAGACCAGTATTGAACTGAAGAAAAATGTATAAGAATTTCTCACATGGGCCCAAGGACATAACCTAGGTATGATTTGAACTTTGAACACAAAAATTTAAACTAAATTTCACAAAGCATTTATTGTGTCACTGTTGTTGCTTCAGTCCCATCACTGTAACACCTGTTTCTAGTATAGGTGCAAGGATTGAAATTGGGGGAAAGAAGTTTGTAATCTCATTAACCCCATTGGTTGATTAGTACTTTATTTTATTGACTCCCAAAAATGAAAGTCTAAAAGAAATACTACTCTAATGCTCTGATGCTCTAACAATTTTAAACCAACACTATTCTTTATCTTAATGGTAATAATAATCCTTTCTACTACAGGCACAAGGCCTGAAATTTTGAGAGAAAGGGCCAGACAGTTATATCAACCCCAGTGCTCAACTGGTGCTTACTTCATTGGCCCCAAAAGGATGAAAAGCTAAGTCAACGTCAGCAGCATTTGGACTCAGAACATAAAGACAGATGAAATGCCACTAAGCATTTTGTCCAGTATGCTAAAAGTTCTGCCAGCTCACCACCTTAATGAGAACAATAATTACTCAAATATTAGCACAAGGTCAGCAATTTTACAGGGTGTGAGTTAGCAGATTACATCAACTCCAGTGCTCGACAGGCACTTCAGTTCATCAACACTGAAAGGATGAAAGGCAAAGTTGACTTTGGTGGGATTTGAACTTGGAACATAAAAACCCAGAAGAAATACTGCTCAGCTTTTTTTCTGACATGCTAATGATTCTGCTTAAACTCGCTGCTTTATCTTATAAATGATAAACGTCGCCCTTTCAAAGCCTAGCCAGGCTCATGGGCCCGGTTTCCTGGTTTCTATGGCGTATGTGTTCCCCCCAGCTGGATGGGATGCCAGTCCATCGCAGTGTTATTCTAGAAACAGGAAGACAGAGTGAGAGAAAGTTGGGGTGAAAGAGTACAACAGGGGTCGCCACCACCCCCTGCCAGAACCTCATGGAGCTTAGGTGTTTTCGCTCAATAAACACTCACAATGCCCGGTCTGGGAATCAAACCGCGAGTCCACTGCCCTAACCACTGGGCCATTGTGCCTACACTTTATCTTATAAAAATAATGATAATCAAGGACAACTCAAGTACAAAATGATTCTACACTATAATGGAGGTATTTTACTTTTAGTTGCAGCAGCATCTACCTGAGGTGGGTTGAGCCAGCTCTGAGCAACTTCATGCTTAGAGTTTCAGTGGGAATACAAGTTTACATGGGGGTCCCTGGTCACATGCATACACACCTTTGGATAGTGTGGTCCATGACAGCTCATCTTGCTGTCGACTGTTGCAGAGGATTCGCTAGCCAAGTCACTGTTGATTATTGGAGCAGACATAGCCTGTGTTTCAAGCAAGTTCTGGAGACATGGTTTAACAAAAGTTAAGGGGTGCTTCACTCCCAGTGGTCTTCCAGCATGTCAGACACCAACCCAGAATTTCTGAGGGCCTGTGCTATTGCTAGATAGTCATTGATCCTACACTATGTTCATCCATCCTTTTGACAGATCTGGTGGAGATATCACTTGCAGAAAGGAGCAATACAGGTCTTCCATAACCTCTCACCTACAGCAGATCATAGGTTACAGTTATCCTCTTAAATTGATTTATTCTTTTACTTGTTTCAGTCATTTGACTGCGGCCATGCTGGAGCACCGCCTTTAGTCGAGCAAATCGACCCCAGGACTTATTCTTTGTAAGCCTAGTACTTATTCTATCGGTTTCTTTAGCCGAACCGCTAAGTTACGGGGATGTAAACACACCAGCATCGGTTGTCAAGCGATGTTGGGGGGACAAACACAGACACACAAACATATACACACACATACATACATACATACATATATATATATATATATATATATATATATATATATACGACGGGCTTCTTTCAGTTTCCGTCTACCAATCCACCTGAGGCTATAGTAGAAGACACTTGCCCAAGGTGCCACGCAGTGGGACTGAACCCGGAACCATAAGCTAAGAATTAGGTATTCTTTGTCCATTTGGATAAAGCCTTTAAAAGTATGCCCACAAAGGTTTTTAGTTTACTCTCTTTATGTTCTGAGTTCAAATCTTGCCAAGATTGACATTTTTTTTTTGCATCTTTCTGAGGATGATAAAATAAGTAACATTCACATACTGAGATTATCTTTTATTTTTTACTTGTTTCAGCCATTGGACAATGGCCATGATGGAGCAATGTCTTGAAGGAAGTCTGATACTTATTCTATTCGTCTCTTTTGCTAAACCACTAAGTTCCAAAAATATAAAAAATAAAACCAAAGCTGGTTCTCAAGGTGGGAGGATTGACAAACACACACACACACATGATGGGCTTTCATATAGTTTTCATCTACCAAATTCTGTCACAAAGCATTGGTCAGTCTGAAGACACTTGCCCAAGCTGCCATGCAGTGGGACTGTACCTAAAACCATGTGGTTGAAAAAAACAAGCTCCTTGACCACTCAACCATGCTGGCACCTATAAATGTTAAATACATTTTTGTTTTTATATTCTTTTTAAATAAATTCACCCATATCATTAATAAGGTACTGATGGACATTTCTAAATTCCCTTTCTTACGCACATCACAGTTGTTTATGAAATTATTATTATTATTATCATCATTGTTGTTGTTGTCATCATCGTCATCCTCCTCCTCATCATCATCATTATCATTATTATTATTATTATTATTATTATTCCTTAGGCAAATCAATTATAAAATGTTTATATTTTGTGGTCTCTTTTCTTTTTTCATTTTGCATAATCAGTGGCTGTAATTAATAACTGATTAACTCCATTGATTTCAAGTAAGGAAGCAATTGTGAGTGTTCTTTTGCTTGTTTGTTGTTGTTTTTTTTTAAAGTTCATTGTCTTTCCTTAGGACATTAACAAAACAAATATTGTGAAAATATTCCAACTCGATTTCAACACCAGGTTGCTCTTTCTTTTCTCATGTTCCTTTCTGTTGAAGAGCGTAGGCTTGAAACGTAAAAGACTTTCCTACTTTCCTGAGCATTAAACTAATACACCTGTTTGTTGTTTACACACCTATCTTCATCCTTTGTTTTTTGTAAATTCCAACTATATATATATATATATATATATATATATATATATATGTTAGGAATGACCGTGCGAACTCATAAAAGGAGATATGGTGACGAATGGAAAAAAAGAGGACTCCTTTTATTTAAACGTGTCACACGGTCGAACATTCAAATATATATCAATGATGTATATAGATGATGTGTTATGCGTCGATAACATAGATGACCAGTAATGAAAGACCACAACCGTATTAGATGAATAACAGATATATTTATTGTAGTGTTAAAGATGTATGTCTGTGTGAGAGTGTGAATGCGACATATAAGAACATAATCAAAGACAGGCCGTCGTACAAAGAAAAGTGTGTATGTGAGTGATACATGTGTGTGTATGTTATTACAGCAGAGAGAAAGAGAGTCAATAACACGTGGACAATTATACCAGTTCGTTAGTACACTATAGGAAAAGTTCTGTATGTGAAAGTGAGGGAGGCTGAGTTTGGCAGAGCTGATCACTAGTTGTGATGTCGAGGCATCGATGCCTAGCCGTGATTCTTGTTATACAGATGTTCGTCGCTGGCTGTGGTTCTCTTGTCTGTTTGTTTACTGTGGTGAAGCTAAGTCACCTAACAGAATCGAAGAGAGAGATGTGCCGCGGAGTTTGGTTTGGTGTACATAGTAAATCGTGTTGACGCTGGTTAGTAGTAATCGTAGAATCGTGTTGGTCATGATGATGATGCTGGATAGTAGTAGTAGACTCTTGTTGCTGATGTGGCGACGGCGGAGGTCATCGTGGCTGGACGAAGCTGCTGAAGTGGTCGCTGGCTGCTGCTGCTGTCGTGTGGTACACGGAACAGTTCTCAAAGAGAAACTGGACCGAGACAAATTTGGCTGCCGAGTTAAAGCTATTTATAACAAATTATTGGCTCACCAGATGGTAGAAATATACTCTATCACGTGACCTTATTAGGGGCCGTGATTGGTCAGTTTGCGTTCTGGCGGGAAAGGTTCGAAGAAGTTGCCGATTCGAATAATGATCAGTCACGTGATGGACAAGGAATGGGTTCTCTACTACGCTCGCATTTATTTATATTTAAATGAGAAGATTGTATGTAATGGCGATAGTAGTTTGTATCTAATGGCGGGAGGTAGTTTCACTACATATATATGAAGAAAATAAGACAAGGTAGAAAATGTTAAAATAATCTTATCATGAAATACATTTTGTAAAGGTTAGTACCAGTTTCAGTCTTTTCGACTTTTTCAACTAAGAGTAAAACAAAAAAAAAACAATTAAATTAAAGAAAAAAATTAAATGAAATGTGTTGTAAATGTTTCCATGCCTTCAAATAGGTAGGACATTTTCTTTTTTTTCTGTCTGTCTGTCTGTCTCTCTCTCTGTTTTCTTTTGTGAAGGCTCAGTAGGTAGTAGCAGATCTGAAGAAATAGTGTTTATGGGTGCAGAGAAATGTTTGGTTCTGAAGTTTGATGGTTTAAGCAGCAACAGCTGAGGAAAGGGACAGTGAAGAAGAAGAAGAAGAAGAAGAAGAAGAAGAAGAAATAAAAGGAAAACATGGGAGTGGTATGACCCAGTAGTAGAGCTGTCTGTGGAATCTACTTTAATTGGCAAGTGACCTAAAAGTGACCTGTGGTAGGAACTGTTCTAAATAAATTCCTCTATAGCAAGACACCCATTTTTGCCTCTCTTTTTCTCTGTTACTCACTAAGCTTTCATCATTTGATACTAGATCACCTCCTCTAATGCTCTCTGTCATAGCAAAACATCTGTTTCTGTCTCTCTGTCACACTCTAACCTTTCATCCTCTGACACAAGTTCCCCCTCCTCAAATTCCCTGCCCCTCTCATAATTCCTTATCATGTGAGTTACTTGGTTACCCTGCCAATGCTGGTGCCACATTAAAAGCATCCAGTTCACATTGTAACGTGGTTGGCGTTTTGGAGGACATCCAACAGTAAAAATCATGCTAAAACTAACCACACCTGTGCTAGTGCCACGTAAAAAGCACCGGGTCCACTCTCTGGAGTGGTTAGTGTTAGGAAGGGCATCCAGCCGTAAAATCCCTGCCAAAGCAGACACAGTAACCTTGGGTAGTTTGTCTACCTGGCCAGCTCCTGTCATCCATCCTACCCAAGCATGCAAGGAAAATGGATTTTGAATGATGTATACATATATGTATATATGGTGGCTGTCTGCTCCTTGCTGAGTTTAACCTCTTCAGATACCTATAATTGCTCTTTCCTAGCTCAAGATCTTAAATGACTTTTGAGCTCTGAAAGCCATTTGAAGAACTGGTCACAAATACTGCAGTAATGTCTCAGTCAGTATTGGTTCTATCTTCAGCTTGTTTATTATGAATGTTTTAAGCGCTGCTTCAATCCTCCATTTGACCTGTAGGGTTTTTGACAAACATGGCATTGAAACTGGTCATCCAGAATGAAATCCCAATAGTTCATGTGTACCTTACCTGCATAGGTGCACTAGTGTGATCTCATACCAGTATGAAGTATACGTATTTTTGTGCATAAAGCACAACGAAAGAAAGAATGAGAAACGCATGCAACACTCTTAATATTAATCTCATTTTTATAAACCTTCTTTTTCCTTTCAGCATGCTTAACTCTTAACTCAAAATCTTTAATTCTGCTCCAAATTGTAGCTCCCCATTCTTCCCTATCTGTCACAAGTGATTCAAGACTTTTGTAACTTAATCTAAGACATTTCAAATTTGATTTTAAAGAGTTTTTGTATCATTGTTTCTTTTTCCCAACATAAGCTCACCATAAAGCATTTGCCAGGGGCTGTGCTCATCATCCATACAGAAGAGATGACCTGTCCACCATCATAGTTGATTTTTAATAAGCATGGCTTGGATTGATTGATCCTAGTTTCAGTAAGAACCTCTATCAGGAATCAGTGAGGACATGCTTATTCTGTATATGTGACATAGGCATTTCTGGTGAAACCTTTCTAATATTTTTACATGAAGCATGTACATTGTCCAAGTTTCAGAAGAATACAACAGTGCAGAAAGAACAAATGAGACACATACCATGATATTAGCATCAACTTTGATATGGTGCTGTGACCAGACTTTAGATTCTATATGTATGTATGTATTAATTTTTTACATGTTTTTAGTGGGGGAGAAGAAAAAAACAATAGTTTATTTGTTGCAATTCTTATAAGGAAATTCTGCCATTAGCTGATTCTTTATTATAATTTACTAGAATTTAGACTAGTAGTGATAGGATTTTTTGTGGGTTTTTACCATTTTTGAAGTACCTTAATGTATAATAAGGTTGAAGTCCTTTACACATAAGTTGATTTGAATACAACACAACAAAGTACAGGTACAACACAAACTTTCCAACATTGATAATCAGCATAAATTTACACTCATGTATACGTATGTACCTGTATTTTATTCGTTTATGTAAATTTATTATAATTATTATAATTTATTACAATTTATTATGCATTTAATTTAGGATATTTTGACCAAAGTGACCACTGCTGGTTCAGAAAAATCAGTCATCTGGAAAGGCTTTTGAAGGGAAGGTTTTGCAAAATTAGTGTTGTACTTGAACTGAAAAAATACAAAAATTATAAATATTCCCTAATAACTAAGGGATCCTCTATGCAGTAAGTGAACCTGGTAGAGTTAGCTGCCATGTCACACCCTTTAAAAGAGAAGTGTCACACTGAATAATTTAAACCTACATAGACTGTGTGTGATACAAATGGTGCAGTCATGGCTGGAAAGCCTATAGTCATAGGTCTACTTAATCAGAGCTAACCTGGAGCTAAATAATAACCACAATAGCACTTTCTTACCAGGGCTGTGGAGTTGGAGTCGTGGAGTCAGAGTCGGAGTCATGGAGTCAGAGTTGGTGTGATGGAGTCAGAGTCAGAGTCATGGGGTTGGAATCGGAGTTATGGAGTTGGAGTCGGAAACAGTTAAGGAGTAACTGGAGTTGGAGTCAGAGCCGGTAAAACTATACCAACTTACAATATCTTTATTCTTTAATATAAACACGTTATAACATATAGGCCTACTCAAAGTACAAGCATATGCATATGCTTTATGAGATATGTAGACCACAATCACTTAATTACATACAGAGGAGTCAGAGTCGCCAATAGTTCAGGAGTTGGAGTCAAAGTTTTTTGTTTCAACTCCATAGCTCTGTTTCTTATGGCACCTGCTTACATTTAGGTAACTAAGTATATATAGCACTTACCAAACAGAATAATTACCTTTCACCCTTAACTTTTACCTGTCTAGTCATTAAACTACAGTCATGCTGGAGAACCAACTCGAAAGGTTTGTCAAATGAATCTGACTTAGTACTTATTTCGTTTTTAAGTCTGGTACTTATTAAATTTGAGCGTGACTGTTGCCAGTACCCGCCTGACTGGCCCTCATGCCGGTGGCATGTAAAAGCACCCACTACACTCTTGGAGTGGTTGGCGTTAGGAAGGGCATCCAGCTGTAGAAACTCTGCCAGGTCAGATTGGAGCCTGGTGCAGCCATCTGGCTCACTAGTTCCCAGTCAAACCATCCAACCCATGCCAGCATGGAAAGCGGACGTTAGATGATGATGATGATGATGATGATGATATTTACAATGAGTTTCCACACAATTTCTGTCTACCAAATTCACTCACAAGACATTGATTGGCCCAAGGCTATAGTAGAAGACTCTTACCCATGGTGCCATATAGTGTGACTGAACCCAAAACTACTAGGCTGCAAAGCAAGCTTCTTAACTATCCCGTCATGTCTGTGTCTATGCTAACAAATGCTACTACGATAGTTTCTCTGTTAAACACCTAACTCACTAGGTCACATAATGAACTAATAACGCATATCTCTCACTTGTAATAATTGATATTTATGGGGTCAGCAGAGAAAGATATTACTGGGTGGATGACATTCTGACATCTAGTTGAAAAAAAGACCTTGGAAAAATGACCCACAATATCAATATAGAAAACCACATGTAAAAAACAATAATGCTTACGCCATCATAAAACCTTACTTATATACATAGATACATGTATACAAACTTGCATGCATACATACAGAAATACATATATTTTATATTTCTCATGGAGAAGTTATATTATCATTCATCAGTATAAACTTTGAAGCAAACATTGCAATTTTTTAAATATATAATATCAATTTTAGGCTTTTGTAAGTAACCTTCCTTCTTAGATTATAACTGCTTTATTTTTTAAAATTATTATTATTATTATTCTATTACTGCATTTGACACTGTTGTCCTCTAACCAGATGAAATGAAAACTTAAAGGAATGAAAAAAATTATTGTGATAATAATATCATTAGCAACATAATATTACATTGTCTACACTTTCTTCTTATCTGTTCAACTATCCTCAAACTCGTATCCTGATTTTATAGCCTTCCTATAATGCAGTTAAAAAGTCTCCTTCCACATATATGAAAGGTCAGTCCTAAATCTTAGATTTCTCCTCACTAAACAGCATACAAACTTAACCAAACTCATAAAGGTAATCATGTTTTCTCAATATTTCTGAGGTAACTTTGTTGTTAGGAAACCAGATAGGATGCTGTAATGCAGTGGTTTAAATTCACAGGTGTACAGAAGTTCACTGTTACCATTTCCAGAATTTACAAATGTACAGAAGCCCACTGTTACCACCACTAGAATCTTACTCTTACTTTGCATCCTATTTGAGTTCATTCACCCATTCTCTCTCTCTCTCTGTCTCTACTTTGTTCTTTCTCTATATTCAACTTGTTATTTATATAAGACTCACTCATTCTTATTTGTTTTCACACTTCTCTCTAATAATGACAATGATGACAGTACAGTTGGGGACAGCAGAGACAGCAGCAAAATTAGCAGGCACTAGCAACAGATGGACCATCTGACTATTGGAATACATCCCTTCCCCAGGATGCAGAAGAGCAAATGCTTCAATCAGACCAAAGAGAAACTAGGGCTGGGTGCAAAAGTCAAGTGTTAAGTTTTAAGAGGTGATATGGGCTTTTGCCACCTCAGCCATTCTTGATGCTACTATTGGTATTGTTGCTGTAGTTGTGATGTAGGCAATAGAAGGATTTTATTTCTTTTTGCCACTGGACAGAACGTCTTCTGGTGGTTGATGCTTCCACAAGAGTAACAACTAACCCTCCTACTTCCTACTCTTACTAGGTCCCCATTCTCAAGGTGAATGAGTTCAGAAATCCTTAGTAAGTTTTCTGGAGTGAGCATCATCTGTACTGCTAGTTTTAGTTTTGACCAGATTTTATGTTAACAGGCTCCCCATACTCCTTTGAAGTAATTCTAAAATAATTAATGTTTACATGTTTATTTCAAGTGGCACATAGCTTAGTGTCACTTTACATGTTTCCCTTGGAGTACATATCCCTTGGTGGAGCACGCATGCATGGATATTTCTATTACATCCTTCACTGAAGTAAAGAACTACCTTCCTAAATACCCCCACCCCACTTAGTCAAAGGGGCTTTTCTCCTTCCCAGTTCTTTCGCTGTCATCTAACTTAGCAAACTAGTGCCAGTTGCATGAAAAAAAGCACCAAGTACACACTGTAAAGTGTTTGGAGTTAAGAAGGGCATCCAACCATAGAAAACCATGCCAAAGCTGACATTGAAGCACTGCTGCTCACAGGATCCTGTCAAACTGTCCAACCCATTTCAGTATGGAAAACAGACATTAAATGATGATGATGATGAAGTGATGGTTTTTCTTATTTCTTGTTTCTCTTCCTAGAGAAGCATAATTAGGTTTGGTATAGCTAAGCAATGCAGTTGCCTCACATTGAACCCCATGTTGTCTTCCACTACCAAGTCTCGTTGCTGCTCTTACGGCCACTACTCTTGTTGTTGCTGCAGTTGTCATTGTTATCAATCTCATCTTTTTGTTGTTGCTGTTGTTTTTGATATCAATTCAAATATTAGCACAAAGCAGGCAATTTTATGGAAACGGTTAGTCAATTACGTTGACCCTTGTATTTGACTGGTACTTTATTTCATTCACCCCAAAAGGATAAAAAGCAAAGTTGACCTTGGCAAGATTTGAACCCAGAATGTAAAGAGCCATTATACATTATGCTAATGATTCTGCCTGCCAGGCTGATGCAGTATCAGAAACAGTCAGAGTTGTGAGATAGTTGTAATTAGAATTCATTTTTTGTTATTCCTTTTTAAGCAGTGTGGTTTTAGCCATTTGGTTAAAATCAATCAAGCATGACACTAAAGGAGAGCCAATAGGGGTTCAAAATATTTACTAAAAGGTTAAAGACATGGTTCTGATGTTGAGCTGACGCAGGAAGTCCATGGTGACCCTGGCTGTGTGGGAGGGAGCATTGTCCTGCTGGAACATGTGGCTATGGTGACGCATGAAGAAGGGCACGGTGTGAGGTTTTAGGATCTGGTCAACGTAGCGCTGCACTGTGATGCCATTCCCTCTGCCTGCACCAACATTTTGGAACACATGGGGTGCAGTTCTCTGATCCAGGCCTATAGCACCCCAAACCATGATGCTTTGGCCACCACATGCATCTCTGTAGTGTTCACCCTTCCTACGCCACATTCACACCCTCACTCCATCCGAGGTGGAAATGCAGTACTGGCTCTCGTCAGAGAAGATTATTGACCTCTAATGTTGATGCTGCCATTGGCCAATAGCTTGTTCTCTCTGCACTGCTGACAATCAGGTCATACCTGATGCATCCAAATTATGAATGCCAGGAACGCAGTTCCAGTTGATGTTTATACCCATAACCTCCACGAGATGCACATGCATTTCGGTTTCCATGACAATTGTTTGCGACTGCCACCCACAGCATTCAATGCAACTTCATTTTGGCATCTCATTTCAGGGAAAGCTGAAAAGTTACCTGCAATTTTGGTCTCAGCCATAAACCAGCATATTTACACTTACATCCCCGAAATGAATTTTCAGAATTTACCATAAAGAAAGGACATTTGAAAAAATCACATTTCTTTTGCAGTTCTGTGTATATATTCTTCTTCTTCTTCTTCTTCTTCTTCTTCTTCTTCTTATTATTATTATTATTATTATTATTGTTATTATTATTATTATGGCTGGGTTCCAACCCAGACCACAGCAACAAAGTCTACCCACCTCACTTCTCAGTCCATCCTCGATGTCCTGGATACATTCCAGACAAGTGTCTGCAATCAAGTTGTCGATGTAAGTGTGATGATGTTTTCCTTTTCGTACATCACCTTGAAGTGGGTTCCACAAGACTAATTTGGATGCTACCAGTTAAAGGTGGCACACGCAGTGACCAGATAGTCACAGCTGTCTTTGCCTGATCTTCTTGCTAACTTTTGGCAGGTCTCCATAAAGGCATTCATTTGTTGACAACAACATACATATATATATTAATCAAAGAGTACAGTATTATATATCCATTATAGCCAATTTTACCAATTGGTTTTGCACTATATATATATATATATATACACAATGATATATGCATATGTTTGCTGATGATTACTGATAGGAATTTTATCTAGTTTTGTTTTCTATAATAATAATAGCAGTTCGGCAAAAGACACCGATAGAATAAGTCTATGCTCACAACTACATAGAGTACTTAAAATAATTAATGTAAGTATGATACTTGTTATTAAGCCATGTTTGGTTGTGAGCAATGGCTATGGTTTGGGTATATGCCCTTTACAGGTTCTATTGTAAAAAAAACACAAACAAACATAGTTTGAGATCCATATGTACACATTGACACATGCATTAAGGAATTAAGGATTCTTTGCGATGGCTAAAGCTCATTTGATCCACAGTAAAAATTGTTAATAGTCTTCTATAGTACACACACCAATTGGTCCTAACTGTTGAGAAATTTGTAAAAACAATGTTGTTCTTAACTTGAAAAACTCCAATGATGTTTCTATTTATATACCTGATACTGTTCTTCCAGAGTCTTCTAGTCTTTATCTTTTAGGCAGAACTTCTAAAGATCTTTCTTGGAATGATTATATTAGATCTATTGCAAACCTAGCTGATTTCCACTAAAATGAAATAAAATCCTTTGATTGCTCCTGGTATGAAAATCTGACTAACTACCCACCTATTGGTTTCAATTGAACTTGTCTTGTGGGCTGAAAGCTTTTGGTCTGTTTACATCATTCCAACATGTGCTGATGGGACTCTGTTATTTGTGCTCCAACAACTCTAGTCTTCTTCAAAGTTCAATTATGTTGTGAATACTCTTCCCTTTGTTCATTAATGTTCCACTTGCCCACTCTTAAGCAACTGATACCATTCTTAACTCATATTCTGCACACAGGCATCCTCAACATGTAAAACTTAACACCTCATATCAGGTAAACTTGTATCACTTCCATGAATAGAAACCTTAAAAACATTCTCTAATGGAGAAATGAAAATCTTATCTTCTTCAATAGTATATAGGAAACAATTTTGTAACTTTTCCTCTCTATGCTTGAATAATATGCTATTTAAACCTTCAAAATCACTATAAATGCTAAGCCTTACAATCACTGATGACTCCCTAACATAGCAAAAACTGCATCTCAGACCAACTTTATTTTTCAGTGCCTCAAAATACTTCAGCTCTGAACAACTGTTGACTCTCTACAAAACTCATATGACTCCAATGGAATACTGATTTCATTGTGCCGTTGCTGTTCATTCAAAAGATGATTGTCTGACCAATTTACAAGGATTTATTTATCACTCCAACTTCTAACGCACTGATGGATTGTTTCCTCATTCTGCTTCTTCTAGAGTTACTACAACCTCTGCACCTCACAGATAGCAAACTGTGTATCTTACCCACACACAAGTTATTTGCTTCTTCCCTCATCACCCCTACTGTCTCTCTTCAGCTAAGCTGAGTACTAACAGTCTTTTTCCCCTTACCTTTTCCATTTTTGATCTCCAGAGTCAACACTCTAGAATTACCTGTTTACATTTTCCCTCCAGTTTCAACAACTTGTAGCCATTGAAGCAGAACATTGGTTGCATCAATCTAACCAGTCTTGATTATTCTGCTAAGAACATGGGCCTTCTCTCTTGATTAACTCTATAAAGAAAAAGACATCTATCCAAGTTTGACATCACCACCTGGCCTATGTCTCCATTTAGTAGAGTTCACTCTATTGTCAGAAGTCAGCTCTAGTCTTTTCTCTGACGATATCTATCACGGTTTCTTCCTCTCTTTTTCCCAAGCCCCCAAGGTACCACAGAAAGCTCAGGGCATTTGTCTTCCCTGTTCTGACAACAAACAAAGCATTAATGAACAGGAAGAAGAGAATGAGCAACATAACTGAGTCCCATAGAACGCCAGAACTGTTGATGTATCCTGAGTCACAGAGAGCCCCATCTATGCATATTGTAACAAAAAAAAAACAAAAAACATTTCAGCCCATGAGACAAGAGATGAATGAAGTCCACAGGTGGGCAGTGAGTCATAAAAATAAAAAACAATTATAATAAAGAGAAAAGGAATCCAGGGACATACTTACTTTAAATTATTGATAGCAAAAATAGCAACAAAAATATTTCTAACTGCTCCTAAATTGAATGATTGTTATGTATTACATTAGCGATTTTCAAGGCAGCGGGGGTGGGAGGTAGCTGCGAGAATTGAAAAGGGGGCAGACAAACTGGTATGTTTAGTAAAATTGTTCAAATAAACCACAGCTAGGTGTCGCTTACGAGTGACTGCAGTTTGCTAACATGTAAGTTTTCGCTAAATGTGTCTATGTAGTCTTGAGCAAACATAGACACCCTCTCAGTCCTCTCGCCCTTGACCTAGTAAAACATCCCTGATATAACAGCTGGTGAGACAGAGAAGACTGCAATATTACTAGACTTGTACTCATTTGCAGCTGGACTCGAATAATTTGGAATATATTGCTTTGTTCAAGAGCATAACACGCCGCCTGGTCCGGGAATCGAACCCACAACCTTACGATCGTGAATCCAGTACTGTAACCACCAAGCTATGCGCCTTCACTTAATAAAATTAAGATAATCGTTTTAATTTTTTTCTATCGCTATGGAGAAGAAAGATGAAGAATTGTATGGCTGCTAACACTATTTTGTTTTCTCATTTATAAAGAAGTGGGGTGGGGGTGGAATTTTCACTAACATAGAGAGAGGCTGGTATTTGCTAGTTTGAGAATCACTGCATTAAACAGTCTTCCAGTATACTTTCTGTTTCAATTTTATTTCTCGTTTAGTTATTCAAAACAATAGTTAACGTGTCAACATGATACTACCAAGGAAGATAACTCCGTGTATGACGTCTTAAATATGGTAATAGCAAAGCGTCATAATATAAGCTACAAACACGTTTTAATGCAAACAAAATATTCGTAAATTCTCTAGTTAGTGTTGCTTCCAGAAGTTTGACCTTCCAGCATGGCAAAATTAAATTAGTTCTAATGTAGATTATTATAAATCAATAGCAATGATAAACAAGCAAAAATTATGTATGATAAAGCAAGAGGTTTTAGATAATGGTGATATATTAATGACATTTTCGAGTTCATATATTTAGAATATTTTATTCAAATATTCGGTGACTTATGAGAAGCGCCAGAAATAAACTCCCAGTGGACCGATTTCGATTCCCGATTAAAGACAATAAATTTCCCTTTGATGTTAGCACTAATGCCGTAAAGTTTTAGTGAAGTACAATACTCTAAGGAATCGAGTGATGGTCAATAATCCTATTTCCCCCTCATAAAATTCTGCGGCCTTGTGCCCAAGTAAAAACGAAAACCCACTTTTTAAAACGTATTTCCCCAGCTAAATTTTGCGAGACGAAGTGCTGGTCTCTGTGTGGCTTAATTTTTACCAAATGCTTTTGTCTAATCGTTAAGAACAATAAAAATGTCCTTGAAAGAAGACTTCTAAGCTATCTGCTTTACATATATATTGCCAGTTCCTTAATTCAAAACTCTGAGTTCAAGTCTCACAAGAATCGACTTCATATTTTTGTTCCCCGAGATCAATAATCTACAGCTATACCACCTACAAAAGAAATCAATATTTTAAGGATTTCTAATGTATTCACAAAATCTTTTTTCTTGTTTAAGTAGACAATATTGCTGATGATTATAATTTTGTATTCGCCGTTAATAAAACTGCTGTAAAATAGTATTCATTAAGAAAATTGGTTACAATTTCGTGGCATTTTCGAAGAAGATTCAAATCTATATAATTTTTATGTGAAAATTAGTCTCTTGCTTTTGTCTTCAACAGCAGCCATTGCGTCTTACGTCATGGTTGTATGTAAGAAGCTTGTTTGAATGCATCTTGATTCGTACTGTTACCTCCTTATATGGCCGAATATGAAAAATGTCAAGATGTTTAATACCAGAAAGTGACTTTGTGAAATATTAGTAGACTACTACTAGTCGCCCTGAATTATGGTAATTATTATATAAAATGTTTGGGTTCAGTTCTTTGGGGCTCTAATTTCAACTTTAGGATTTATCAAGTTACATTTTTCAATGACGATGGAAATATCTTCAATTTTTTTCATTCCCAAATTTACTTTACTAATTTCTTGGAGAAAAGCATGAATGCCACGAATTCTCACCTCCTGCTTCTTTATACATAGAGGTCTTGTGACTACTTGAAAAAATCAATTATCATTCAATAGGGTTTGAAGATGAACTTGTTTAGTGATATTTTTACGTTTGCATCCATAAAGATATTTTTTAAAAAGATGAAATTTTATTTGTCATTACTATCTTATCGTTAACAATTTTATAGAAAATCGTTAAGAATAAACCATTTTAGTATAAAATAACAGAACAAATACATGAAGATATAACCGGCCATATTTGATAATAAAATATGCATCTAATTCAAAGTGTAATACAATTAAACTGAGATATTGTTGGGCAACTATTTATGTTATTTCTAAAACGATAAATAGAATATATACTGTAGTTAGTTAGCATCTGGTCTTCAACTTTTTTTTTTAGTAAGTAGATTAAAATCTGAAAAGTGAAGACCAGATGCTGATTGCAACGTTCCTTGTATACTAACGGCTAAATTAATTTTTGAAAAACTAGGTCACCAACAGTGGTTCAGCAACAATAAGAAGGTACAAGTACGAAACTAGTCTGTTATAATTATTACTAACGAATTCGACAAAAACTATTTAAGGTTAGAGAAAATGTGTTATTGAAGATATTTTGAAAGAAATTCTTAATTAATAATTCAGAAATCTGACTCAATCGAAATCAATAATGATCTGCAGGAATCATGTCGGTTTAGTAGTAATATGAGACATTTAAGTCTCTTAAATCGCTTATTCATCAGTCAGATATAACTTGACCTACTTCGTCAGTTTCTTTCGTACAAATATATTAAAACATCGTACTAATATTCTAATATATATATATAGATAACGTTCATTTTGCCCTCGCGAGGGCAAAATTTTAGAGTGATGCAGTGATCCATTTTTCTCTTAAGTTCATAAATTATGAAAAATACCTGAAGCTATGACATGCTTTAATGACAAACGTTCCCGAGTGAACAGAGAAAACTAAGATTTGAAATAAAATATCTAACGTTTCTTAAAGAGTTTTTCACCGTAGAAAAGCTAGATATTTCCTTTCTTCTGACGCACTCACTATTAAACTTTTGCTTTAAACCATATTGATTTTTGCCAACGTTTACCTTGACTATTCTCCTTCAATACTAGTGATTATATTTCTGAAACCAACTTGCAATATGTAACATTTCTATCTGTTAGCTGCTACCTGGATAGTGTTTACTAACACTCCATACGCCTCCACCCAAACTTGTTGTTTCCAATATCGCTTCTTGCATTCATCACTTGCCATTTAGAGAAGAGAGAGAAAATACTTGTGTGAATTACATCATATACTGCAAGTGGATCGAAACGTTCCATATATACTTATTTCGAACCATAAATTAGAGTTAGTCTGGTTTGGTTTGTTCCATATTTCCATAATAGCATAATTTTACAAACAGCAAACCCAAAGAAGCCCAACAAAAAAATCTTTGGACAATGTCAGGAATGTAACATAAGCAGAACCGAAGACACTGTCCTCGATGACATCGTAGTGCCACTGATTTCTTTTGATTTGGCACGAAGACAAATTCTGTAGCATGGTCGACAATTGAATTAACCCAATTATATAACTGGTATTTATAATAATAATAATAATAATAATAATAATAATAATAATCATCATCATTATTATATTTTGCCCCCCCCCCAAAAAAAAACAAAAAAAAACGAATGCAACTTTAAAAATGTAGAAAAATTCTAAATTGCTGCATATTTATTTTGCAACTTCAAAGAACTGCTCAGTCGCACTCTTATAAACGAGTACCAAGAAATGTAATAATATTTCCCTACTCGAGTACTTCGAAAAGTTAGCACGCGTTATTTTAATTAGTAAATAGCAATTATTAATATAAGAGATGGTTTCATTGCAGACGGGAAAGATGGAGAACAACAGGCAATAATAGAAAGAAAATCAAAGGGAAATGATGGGGAAGAGAGTAGAAGTAAGAGTAAGCGCCATTTTTATTTTCTGGTATGGAAAACGTGCGTTGAATGAGTGTTGACGTCAGTGGGTACCACCATCATTGCAGTTCTCGTCATCAGCCGGCATGACCTACATTGTCGCTTCATAGTTTGCCTATATTGGCTAGCAAGCTGGGCAGACGATCAGCAGTGAATGAGTTAGTTAATTAAAAGAAAGATACAGTGAGTGAGCAAGCGTGCTACACACTCAAAGAATAACTGAAAGCGAGTGAGTACAAAATGCAAGGGAAATTGAGATAGAGAGTAAATAAACAAGCGAGTTATACTGATTGACTGAAAGAGTAAATGAGTAAGAGAAGAACGAGTTGAGCGCAGCTCATTTATCCTCAACACGCAGCAGGCACTATCTATGAACACGTACTCAACCTCTCACTACAACTTTATTCTTCCTTCCAGTTCTCATTTTTTCTGTCATTCTCACATTTCTTTCCCATTTTCTCCAATTATTGTTATGTATTAAAGTAGCTATTTGTTTATTTATTCCTTTCACTTTAGTTGCATCAAACGTCACTCGGCGTCACGTTGGTTGGCGGCTTTCAGTAACGTTAATAAACGTCAGAATATATTAGCATAATGGGTTAGCCTGACTGACAGTCGGGAAGTCACTACATCATAAGCATACTTATCCGGTTAACAGATATTCCCGCCTGAATTATACAAAAATATATTTTTTAAATAACTATTTTTGCAGAACAGACGAAACTCATCTTGTGAAAACTAGAGATAAGGAATGAGAGAAAAATGTAGATCGATATTAAAATACAACGATGGGATATATTTTCAGTTATGAATGCAGTTTTATGAAGAAAAGAAGAAATCATTTTGTAAAATAATGGAATAATAAGAAATGACTGACATTATTAATTAATTGCTTTGTGCTATTTGACGAGACTTGCTGACCATTCTGAGTACGATAGAGGTCATGGTAGCTGAGAGGTCAGTGTTGGGATTACCCGGATGTAAATCTACGAAAGCCTGGGGAAGAAATGACGCCATTTTGGTTTCTGCAGAGACTTACTCTTGGCAATGGATGGTGTGCTCCAGCCGTGTTGGTATTTGGAGCGTAAGAAACGGATTTAATTGCTACCCGGATGTTTGATTCCTGATTAATATGGTAAGTTTTATATATTTGATTTGATTTTGGTAATTATTTTGTCTTATTAAGCCATAATTTATTGCTTACTAGAAGTCTGCGTATTGTGATTGTACGAAAGGTTTCATGCTTCGTATCGGTACCATATATCTTCTGAATCAATGACATGTTACGAAAGGGGGTTTTGGGACAGTTCTTTTTGAAATATATCTAGCATCAATAGATATTTAAAATATAATATTTTATTGAACTTTACCATGTGTTTTTTGTAACTTCGTTGTTCGTTGATGAATCCAGTGATACTTTTTGTTGAAGTCAATTGAATGTCGGCCATGTTGGGATTTGGTCATGATTATGGATCTGGGTTAACCCATGTTACCCCAGAAACCATATAAATAATTAAATCGATACATTTTTTTTTTTATTGATTTGATATCTCGCCCATTTTCGGCAGATTGCCAAAGATGTATATGTCTACAGCTATTGAGTATATTTACATTAGCTTGTACAAAATGTTAAAATATGGTTTCACATTTATTTCAAGACATACCTTTGCTTATGAAATTAAAACCAGTTTTACTCTATTTAGCTTAACTTTAGACAGTGCTAATTAAAGCCATGTAAATTATTGTTCGTCTTGGTAGCTTTGATGCGCTTATATTACTGTTCATTTAGTCGAAACTCACGATCTTTGCGATGATCGTGAGTTTGTTTATAAATCGTACTTAAAATACAGCTAAACCTTAACCTTTAATAAATAAATTTACATAACTATTCGATGTATTTTACTTTCTTCAATACCTATGAAGTACACATTTCCATAGTTTCGTTCTGGCATTACATTAATATTCGTACTAACATTTCTTATAATACACTAGTTTTATTTATGTATATAATACAACCGGCAGTTTTTTTATTTCTCTGCTTAAAAGACACCTTTTTCGTTTTGTACCATGTTAAAGTAAAAATTACTATACTACCATTTGATTTTAGCAACGTAATGTAAAATTGATCTCGTTTTCATTGAGGTAAAGGTGTAGAACCTTGTGGAACACCATGCGTATTTTCATACTCGATTTGTTTGCAACTAACTTATATATTATTAGTATTCGTTAATTTTTTTTTTGTTTCAATGTCATTTTATTTTTATACATTTGATAACCAAGCGCGTATATGTTCTTCCATACTATAATGTTCATTAGGCGCTGCGTATAACATGAAAGAAATCATGAAGATTGTTTTGAGATAGTAATCGTGTTCCTAGACATCAACTGTTCTATTTGGCCTTGCTATTAAGTTGAAATATGCTAGATGTCTTTATAAAACCCGAACTCTATAGTTTGTCTTGCCTATTTAGAAATGGTCTTTGACTGATTTATTTGCTGCTCTCGAAGCGTTCTTCTTAAACTTTGGTTTAAATAAGCGTTGAAGAATAGACCATCATATTTAGAATGTATTTATTTGTTAAAGATCGTACATGAATATTGTAACTTCTGGTATTAACTAATTTGACAATATGGTGTCAGCACATCTTTAATATTTTGTTTTTCGTTTATTTGGCGCTTTAATTTATTAGGTCACTAGATCAGATGGTTTTGGTTTATGATTCTGCAATGCATATTTAGAATGTATTTTTATTACGTAGCTGTAAAGAAAATGTCTGTGTTGTAAACATTTAAATTATGAGTTCTGGTTGTGATTAAAATTTCTACGTTGAGTTGGACATGCTTCACGCTAACAACCATTACCTTTTGGCTTGAGCTCTTTAAATGAATTCATTAGTTTGTCTTGATCCTGTATTATTTTCGACGAATGAATGATGTTTACATTCTATGCTATCAACATTTTTCAGTTTTATAACGACACTTAAGCCATTAGCTACATTTTAATTGATTTAAATAGACAAAAGCCTTTTTGATTTCTGTGTTACGAACTTAAGTTTATAATAATAATAATAATAATTTAATTTACATTATCGATCTTGTGGACTGGATATTAGTTTATGGTTTTAGATTAGACTTACTTAGTAAATTGGAAGCATCATCTTAAATCACACATTCCTAAGACATGCGTTGCTGTCAATAATATAAATTGCTGTCTTTGACTTTATTTCTGAAGTTGATACTGTATACCCAATATGTTTCTATTATAATTTTCCCCTTTCTCTGCCGTTTTCGATTTCCCTTGACCATGTTTCAGAGCTATGGTGTATCATTTTATCATCAGATGATTCGTCCACTACGAGAGAAAAAACCTTGTTAGAGTAGGAATTAGCCAACTATATTGTAATTATGAAACAAAACGTATGATCGAATATGTCAAAAACATACCACAGCAAAAATATTCTAAACCAATATTCTACATTTTCATCTTAGATTTTATAGCTATTGTAAATGCATTTAGACTAAAAGCACCTACAACTCGTCACACATGTTCGTCAAACGCAAGCAATATTTTGTCTTTAAAGCATTGAATGCAGAATTAATAAGCGTAACTGTAATCACGTTGTCGTCAGAAATGTTGGTTTAAAATGCATTTTAATAAAATTATAATGCTTAGTGAAATCCTTGGTAGTAATGTTAAAGTATATTTACTTTCGTCTAATAGCAACATGGCTTAATCGAACTATTCAACTTGTATCACTGCAACATAAACCAAATGGATTGTCATATGAACTGAGTTAATTAGGTCCAAATCTGATCATATTATTGGTTTCACTTCATGAACAGGCTGATGATATCTGATTTTCTGAGAAGAGCATTTGCAAATATTTCTGAGACATTGTTGAAAGCTAACCCTCCTTAAGCAAAACTGTCTCTACAATGCTTACTGCTAGCTTTTACTGTATCCTATTTCATGGGTGAAAAGTACATCCATGTATTCAGATTGCTTGCTTACACTTTTGAAATTTTAGTAATCCTACAGAAGTGAAAGTCAACTGGAACAGGATTTAAGTCATACAGGTCTATGGAAGTTCATTTCAACTACAGCAGTTTGACTCTTGTATATTAATTAGAAAGAATAGTTGTGAAGGTTTCTGTTTTTATGAATATTATCTGTGGTTGTAGTGGAAATTCATTGAAATGGTAGTTAAATGGTGTTGTATATACATTTTAGACAGTAAGTGTTAAAAGGCATATTTTGATGGTATGGAAGAAACAAAGTAGCAGAAATGTCTAGGTAAAAAGCCTGATATGATGTTTTAAGAAATATTTACAGCAATCCTGAAAGAGGTGGGAAGTGTTTGAAATTGCAAAACTGAATGATTTTTTTTCATGACTCAATATTTTCCACTTTGCCTGTCTCGACAACATTGTTGAGCAGCTTGGTAGGAACTTGGCTCAATCACAAATGTCCTCTCCACTAAACATCCATTTGTTAATATGACATTTACTTGTTACCTGACAAAGATAATCACTGATATTCTTAGTAGATACTCCTTTGTAACAGTCTTTTGGAATCAAGAGATTTGCATAAGCTTTTGATCATCTTGGTGTGATTCAATTATGGCCCTGTATTATATCTGAGAATTTTGCATTTAAGAAACTTGTATGCATCATATACTCAGAATTGAAATCACAATTCTGTCATTCTCCTTTGAAATCATAATTCTGTCATTCTCCTTATACCTAATGTATCAAATATACACAACCATTTGATGTCTCTTTACTACTCTTGTATGTAGTTATAGATGAATACTTCAAGTTTTACCATTGCTCTTCAACTATTGTAATTCACTGTCTTCAAAATATATTTCTCATATTTGTTGCTCCAGCTTCCATCCAAACTGACTGAAGATCCCAATTCATGTCTTAAAATGTTTGCTCTTTTTTGGAGAAGAATATTGTTAAAATAACTTCACTTATTGGAAACAAATTAAATTATATGGAAGACCAAAGCATTTGCCCATCATTCAATAAACTGCTAGAAAAATTGAGTTTCATTTTAAGGAATTACTCTGCAATTCAGTGTCTCCTTTTCATTGCAATTACCCTAATATTTCACGAAAGAAATTTGTGTCACTTGTCACTAGAACATTCTTTATTTGGATGGCTCTCTGAACCTGAAAGAAATTTTGCTTTGATGGTTTAATCTTAATAAATACAAGCCAATGGTAAATTATGTTAACTGATTGATGTTACTCATCATTGTGCTTATGTCAGATACTTAGATGATTGAATTGACTTTGTCTCAGCAAAAGCCTCATCTGGAAAACTGAGTTTTGTAGTAAATTGATTAAACTCTGAAAACTGTTCCATTGATGATTTCTGCAATGTTGGCTTACTGATGATTTCAGCCCAAGCAAAATCTGAGTCAGTGACTGCCTCAGTGACTGCCTCAGTGACAAACTGTGGTTCAACATCTTTGTGAATGGCTATTGAAAAGGAAATTCACACAAATTTCTTCATCTCTTGATGAAACATCTGAAAAATGCCAGAAAAGCTCAATTTTCAAAGTGCTGGTGAATGCTATGAAATCATTATTACTACTTCCTATCCAGTTGCATTATGATATACTTTGGTTGCAGGCCAGTAGCTGGCCATTTGCAATAAAACAGACATGTTTATATTATTATTTCAAAAACTGAATAAAATGGTTCGATTCTTGGCAACTATTTTTCATCACAACAGTATTGATGTTTAGTAAAGAATCAGCTATCAAAAACTAACTCATAAGAGGGAAGGGTAAAAATTAGAAAACAATCTTTTATATGTAGCAATGAGTTGACTGTAACATACTGTACCAGGTGCGACTTAACCAATTATTGGAGTGTATGTATATTTTGATTGCACGAGTTTTGACCAAGTTTGCTCTACTAACTCTTGCCTGAAGTAATAATTACTTCAAAGCACATCTCATCTTGGCTTTGTTTTTTGTACATATTTTTACACCACTACCAGTGGTGCAAAGACTGAATTATTTAGCTGATTGACACACTACCTCTTGAAATACTCTTATCCTCTTTTCCTTCTCAAAACCCTCCCGTAACTGTCTCTAACCCATCAGATTGTTTTATCATTGTGTTAGCAATGTAACTCATTCTTCATTATTATAACTACAACAGCTCATATCTTTTGAACCATCTAGTACTTACAGTCATATAATTGGTCAGAGCTAACATTACCTGTGGAGGAAATCATCTGCTGTCACTAACATGGAGTCACTTACCAAACTTTACAGTATCTGAAAAAGAGAACCATCAAGAAAGTAAAGGATATCTTATATCACACATCCTACAAGTTATCTTGCTTGTCAAATTGTTTGAAAAGATCTCTTCTAACTTGACAGGATTCTCCTAGTTGTCACCTCAATCAAGAGAGCTCTTCATTCATACAAACGAAACAATCACATTTTCTACCCATTTTGATTTCAATTCCACACTGCACACTTACTCATCATTCACCAAGTGCAAATATGTTTCTGATCACTCCAACCCAGTATATTCTGACAGTGTTTCCTCTATTATTCTTTGTGTTTTTTAGCTAGCTCCTCGCTCCAGCCTCTTTAATATTTCTCTCTCTACAAGTGTATCTTAACCTAGGGAAATATGTAACCCTATGTCTCATTCTGAAGATGGTTAGCTCTGTGAAGTTGCATCTTATTATACTTACTTCTAAAAAGTGATGGAAACTAATTATCAACCATCTTCTTGAATAATTTTTTTGTCCCCAGTGACCACTGATAGTTACCGTTAAGCTAATTCTACCAGTTGTCTGCTCACATTCATAATTCACCAATGATCTCTTAGCTTTTGGATTTTCAGTGAGATCAATTGTTTGCCTTTGACATAGGCAAAACATTTGTTCCTGTCTGGTATAAGAATCTCATGGTCATGTTGCTACATATGTTATCTCTTGGATTAAATTTTCTATTGGACTACTCCGTCATAGCATGCATTGACAGTGCTCACTCAGCTATATTGTATTAATTCTTCAATTTATACATTAGTATGTGATTACTTCAGCTGAAAATGGTTTCTATCTACCTCTCTTTTCTTAGATCAGAAGCTTTCTGTCAGACTGCAATGTGTTCCAACAGAACTCTGTCTTATCCCAAGGTTTGGTAATGTCTTCCACACTCATTTAGTCATTAATGACATGCTTGTAATCACTAACAACAATGTTTCTTTGCCAAAGATACCAAAAGTACCACCCTTCACATCCTGCACTTAAGACATCACACACAACCTAAACACTTCATGCTAGTCATACACTACTTCATAAAAGCAGTTTATTCAATGTGTATTCAACAATATAATCTCTTTCAGAAGCTCATATTGAAAGTCCTGTCAAGAAAAAAAAGAGACTTGTAGTTCATCCTCTCTAGTCAGAAACAGTATGGTCTCTCATGACAATTCTACTCATATAACATTATGAAAATTACACGACAAAGGGTATGATTCCTCTTTAGAGTCGAGAAATATTTCAGCCCTGACCATTCTGCAGGCCCTCTACAACACTCAAAATTCAGATTGGATTACTACTTGCATACAGTGAGTCATTCTGTTGCCATACCTTCCCCCAATCCAAGACTGCATCCAAAAGAGACCTTTGCTTAATTCGTAATTCTTCATTTACTATCATGCTACAACCACTGGCTGGCATTTACGGTTTTCTCTCTTTGCCTTTTTCATGTTACTAGAATGACCTCTGTTCTTTTGAACCAGGAAGCTGCATATTCTCACAATACAAGTACCCATTATCCTTACTACTATACTTCCCTCTCAAGCCTTACAGGAAACACCATACCATGTTTTTCCCTCTTAGACTTGCATCTCCACCTATCAACGTTTTCCTACAGACATTGAATCTACAAATGTTGAGGCTGAACATCAATCTTGCCAATCTCAGTGTATTTATTAAGTTCATGGACACTGCTTTTCCTTCCTAACTTTCACATGTTTATATATATATGTGTAAATATATCTGGGATGGTGCTGATGTTACACAAGCAAACAAAACAGCATCCAGAAATGACCTGGCTGGTTGGCAAAGACTCACCATAGACTCACTGATTTCTGCTTCTCTGAACAGGGGGCCTATTCATTTACACCTATCTCTTTTTTGTAATCCATTCAATCATTATTCCAGAACTAAATCCCTGGAATTACTTGTTTGACTTTTATTTATAGGCATCATCTTACAGAAGTTTAAGCTGAGTTTCATTTGCATTGATTTCACCAGCTTGTGAGGGCCTGCAAAAGTTTTAGAGATTGTCCTTCCTACTCTGATTAATAATAATATATTTATTTTCCTTGAAGTTGAGTCTTCAAGGAAAATCAGTTGGACGTATGTTAGTATGACAATTAATGATATATCGAGAAAAGCTGATGGTCCATCTGAAATTATTAGAGGGTAGCTATAACTTCATACATAGCTAATGAGATAGTACAGAAGGATGTCATTTCTATAGTTCTACTCAAAAGTAAGGATTATGTATCAAGGAAATATAGTTGTGTATAACATTTTTATGGACCAGATAATTTGTTCTTGATTTTTTAATATTTTTTTTTGCCTATTATGAACCAAATAGTGAAAGCTGTAGAATAATAGTAAAGATAATGTAAAAAATTATAGTTGCAGTAGGTATAATGATGTAATGTATTTTTTTACATAGATTTAGAAACATGCTAAATTTTTGTATCAACATAAGATGTATTTTTTAAAAGACTATACTTTATCTAGAAGGATTGGATTTGAGGTTTTGCGTATGTGTTAGTTCAGCTGTCTTGTATTTGAAGTGGTTTCAAAAGGCTTAATGTTCAAGGTAGCTTCTGTTTTCAGGTTGCCTGATTTTTCTTGCAGAATATAGAAACTGCATACATTTTGAAATTTGAATGCATGAAATTGTACTAGTGGCCTATGGATCATTTGCTATGTAAACATGATGATAATTATCCATCTCATTTCTCCAGTATACTCTATACTAATTGGCAACAGGTTACATTTTTAAATTCTTCAAGTAATCTCTGCTGATAGAATTTACATAAATCAAGAAATTACAAGATCTTATCTCCATTTCTCAATTTTTCTTTAACAATGTATATTTTCCTTTCAGTACTTTTAGAAGTACATGATACATTTATTAATTTCACCTTTTCATAACTTTTCATTCTTTGAGTCCAAAGAACTGTTCACAAGCTGTATATTACTGACTCATTGAAGAAAAATTAAGCCAGAAAAAGAATGTTTCACATAATTAACATGAAACACGAAAAAATGTTTATCTGTATACCTATATTTTTTACAAAATCCTATCAAAATATAGTTGAAGATTCTAGTGAAGAGAGTAATTTAATAGCAGCGAGTAAAACATTTTGAAAATTGACTGATATGAGTTTGTTAAAAGAGTAGAATCTTTCAGTTTATGTGGTATCACATGATCAAAGATGTAGATCAGTCAAAGGCAGGGTTATTTGTTGGTAGGTGATACTTGTTTTTTCTTCTACCATATTTACTTGTTTTGGATGAACATTTACTTTTCCATACTCCCATGCTTCAGATGGAATTTGTTGAGGCAGATTTTCTACATCTGGATACCCTTCTTGTAGTCAACCCTCACCTGTTTCCCATTAAGGTAATACTCTTCCATGACCAGACAAGTTTTCGTGGAAAATTGAAAGCACACTGTATGATTGTGATGCTCATCATCATACGTCCGCCTTCCATGGGTGGGACAGCTTCACAAGAGCCGGCCAGGCAGAAGCCTGCACCAGACTTCTGTGACTGTTTTGGTAGGATTTTTACAGCTGGATACCCTTCCGAATGCCAACCACTTTACAATGTACACTGGGTGAGTTTAAGTGGCACCTGCATCGACAGCATCACTAAGTACTTGCAAGACAAAACAAACAAAAAACTTTCAAGAGAGGAGGGAGCTTTGGAGGAAGTGATCTTGTGTTGGATGATGGTAGGTTATATAGTGAGGCAGAGAGACAGAAACAGGTATCTTGCTGTAGAGGAAGTACAAGGTTATCCGGCTGGCAAGAGAGAGAGAGAGAGATCTCCAAACTGAGGGAAGTGCGAGAGAGTGGGAGACAGCAGGATGGAGATGGTGGCAAAATGCCGGGCATACTCACAAGGGATGGGAATTGGAATATAAATAGAATAGTTGAGTAAAAGAAGGGATATAGATGGTGGCAAGTGCCCAGGCACACCCTTGATGTTCAAATGCCATAATATAAGTGGCAGGGTATTGCAAACGAAATGTGATTTAAGAGTATGGAGGGGGGTGCGTAGTGAAAACCTGGGTATATATAGAGAGTAGGGGCGACCGGATAGCAATGAACAGGGTTGTGAGGACAAGATTGGGGACAGGCATAGTGTATGAAGGAGGAAATGTGAGGAAGAGAAGAGATGTGGAGATGTAGATTGGTTTGTTGGGGTAGGGTGAGTGAAAAGTTTTCTTATGTATGGGTGGAACACAGTTGGTGGGGGGGGGGGGCATGTCGGTGGAACATAGAGGTCAGAGGCTAGCAGAGCGCAATGATGATAACAGTGGTACAGGCCAAGAAGACAGGATTGGGGAGTAGGAAGTAAGCATAGTGCACGAAGCGTAAATGTGAGGAAGAGTAGAGATGTAGAGACGTAGTTTGGTTTGTTGTAGAGTGTGCAAGAAGTTTTCTTAAGTGTGGGTAGGACACACAGCCCTTCTAAAACTCAGTTTTGCTGATGTGGGCAGATCTTCTCTAGAACTTTATATTGCCAGACATCTCGGTCCATTGTCATTTCCTCCATGAGGCCTAACGTCCTGAGATTGGTCCTTACCACTTCACCTCGCGTCTTCCTGGGTCTCCCTCTTTCACGGGTTTCTGTGAGTGGCACTTCTTTATGCAGCTGTCCTCATTCATATGCATCACATGTCCTAACCAATGTAGTCTTCTCTCTTGCATGCTAAATGCTCATTTATAATTATTGCATGATGCCAAGGCAAGGAGGTAGTAACATACATGTATGCATATATGTAGCTATACAATGGGTTTCTTTCAGTTTCTACCTACCAAATCCACTCACAAGGCTTTGGTCAACCCAGAGGTGCCATACATTGAGACTGAAACTGAAACCATGTAGGTAGGAAGCAAACTTCTTATACTGCAATAGTTGTAGATATTTGTATGTGTTCTTCAATACAATGTTTTTATGGTTAACAGAATGTACATGATAATAGGGAAATGAGGATTTATAGAAACTCCATTGATAGGCAAGGTGTAATATTTAATCTTTAATACTGTGAACAAATAATGAGGATTTAGTATAACTGTAGAAAGGATATGAATTGAAGTGCTTCCTGTTACAATTTCATGAAATTCAAAAACAAAATCTTAAAATGTGAAGTTAAATACAGTTTTTAAAATATTCTCATTGACCATGTTTTTATTGAAATAGGTTATTTTTCTTGAAAATATATAATTATATATTGCTTAATAAATCTCACATTTAATTAAAATATATCTCATACTGATAATTGGGCAACTCACTTGTTTCAGTATCTTACAGTCAACTCTTTGCTACTTATAAAAAAAATTTTTCTTTTTTTTCTTCGAGATATGAAATGGCAAGCATAATGAAATTATTCTTTTTGAGTTTATTGTTTTGTTTAGCGAAAGCTAATGAGGCCTATGATCAGAAGCTTTTCAGTTGTGATCATTAGAGAATATGTCAAGGATAATGTTATTTAATATATGTCCCTTTTTTTTTTTTTAGATGAGGCTGTTATTTCTAGCAAATTGAGTGATAACATAGAGATACCCTTGTTAGCTTGTTCAAGTTCATTTTCTTATCTTGATAGAATGGCAATAAAACTAATTTTAAAAATGTCCTTATGTATTGACTGGTATGTGAGGATTTTTGGAGAATGTTTTGATTTGGCATTGACTTGGTTAAATCAAGAAATCTCTTCCTTGTTACATAATCTGAGTGTGATGATGTGTACTCAGTTCCTTCAAATCATTATAAAGAAAGTTATTTGCAGTTTGATTAAAATATGTAAATTTCACCATTAACTTTCTTAGTTAACCTAAAATTGATTGTAAATACAGGGTGTTCAGGATAAATTTGACAGCTTGTATGAATGGGAAAGAAAACAATATTCCGTCGAAAAACAAAAGTATTATTCAAAGAAGTTGCCCTCACCTTCCACTACAGCCTCAAGACAGTTCTGGAACTGGCACATGCATTCTTCACTGTGTCCCTGGGAAGATCTTCAAATACCTCCTTGATCTTGGCCACCAGCTTGGCCTTGGGTCGTGCAGCCAGAGTGGTTGGTGCCTTTCTTAACTGTCCCACACATAGTAATCCATAGGATTACAATTTTGGGAATTAGATGGTCAGGCTTTGGGGTTGGTGAAGTTATAGAAATTTTCTGATAACCACTTCTGACTCTTTCCTGAGGTATGGCAAAGAACTGAATCCAGGTGCCATGCATATGGCGTTCCAACAGTAGTCCTCTCCAGCCAAGGATTGACCAAGTCATCCAGCAGCTTCACATAGTTCTCTGAATCGAGTTTAAGGCCCTGTTTATCAGTTGTTTGATGAATTCCAGTGTGCAGACACAGTCGGAATGCCTGTGTCCCTTCCTGCTGCCCATGGCTTCATAGTCTCCATTGCAGCTGCCTCTGTTATATCATACAGCCTTTACAATGTTCACAGAACATTGCACAAGTCATGGTGTCGGCATTTTGATACCAAGTGCAAATCCTGATACACGTAACTCTTTTCCAATATTCAAATGGCTTCCAGTTTTTTTGTGTTAGCTAACTTTTTCTCAACAATAATTTTAATCGTTGAGCTCTCTCCAATACCATTGACCTTCACCTATGTATCAAGCTGTTTCTGAGAAGAGACATAAAAATATATGTCGAACACTCTGTACAGGTTTACATTTAAACACAACAATGTACAAAAAGGGAGAATATATATATAAAAAAAATTCTCACATTCTATTCTCTTACATACATTCATATATACAAATTGTTCTTTGTATTCTCTGTTAATATCTAAGTTAAATAAATTTAATAGTAATAAGTTGACCAAATCGGGTTCCTTGCAGATTTGGTGTTACCTTTTATTTTTTACTTGTTTCAGTCATTTTGACTGCAGTCCTGCTGGGACACCACCTTGAAGTGATTTTTAGTTGAACAAATCAACCCTGGGACTTACTTTTTTAAGCCTAGTACTTATTCTATTGGTCTCTTTTGCTGAACCACTATGTTATGGGGATGTAAACACACTAACAATGGTTGTTAAGCTGTGGTGGGTGACAAACACAGACACAAAGACACACACACACACAAATCTACTCACAGGGCTTTGGTTGACCTGAGGCTATAGTAAAAGATACTTGCCCAAGGTGCCATGCAGTGGGAATGAACCCAAAACCCATGTAGTTAGGAAGCAAGTTTCTTACAACATAGCCATAAGAACTGTGAATAAAACAATTAAAAAAAAAAAATATCAGTAAATGCTAAGCCAGATTTCTTCCTGGTAAATCAACACCAAACCATGTACTAAAACTTCTCAGCATACCAAAGGATGATTTTAAGAACTAGTGGGTCCTTGAAGATCCTCTGCAGCATGTAACACCACAGTAAATTCTTGAGACCTATTCAGCAAAGTTGTATAGATTATAAAGAATATTTGCCTTCCAGAGTTGATTGAAAATAGGCTGGAGAGTGAGATATATTTGGACTCTAGTGGTAGATGGTATAGGTTTTTCTACCTTAAGCACATGCTTTTTCCTTTACTTTCCAACTTCTACACCAATGACTAATGAAGAAATGGTGAAATATATTGATTTATGAAGAGAACTACCTCTGTGCCAAACCAAAATGCCAACTTCAAGTAACTTTGTGGAAAGGTGGAATACTCAGGATACTTAAATGTTACTTCTGGTATACATCTCAACTTCAAGACCCAGATCCAGAAGTTAAAAGCAAAATTCAGTGCTTACAGCAACATTGTCAGCAAGCTCACAATTGCAATAGGAGATGCAAGTCCACAACCTCTCTATTCAACTATCCTTTCTATTATTTTGTTCCTGAGTACACCAGCTTATTGTAGGATAGATTTACTCTTACAAAGAAGTTAGATTCAGTCCTTAATGCTTCCTGTTGTCTAATCACAAGCTGTCTTTAACCAACAAACATTTGACAATCTCAGGCCTAGTGTGCTAAGAATGACTGGGAAGGAAAAACCCAGTAGTCTACCACCTTCAATAACACTGGAAATGGTGTCACCCAGAGTGAATGTAAGGTGGGTTAAGTGGAAATAGCTCAATTGATTGAGAATTGTAGTTGGCAGAACAAAGGTGACATAAAGCTCTTTCAGTGATACTATGTTGGACTGTGTTACAAACTATGAAACACATGTTGCCATGCCATCTAATACAAGAATCATGCATTTCTGCTGACCTTGCAATGTGCAGTGATAATGCAAAGATATGTCTTAAATTTTGACTGAACAAAATTTAGCTGAATGTGTAGTTAACTCTATAAGAAAACATTAGGAACACAACATAGTTGTTAAAAATATGTTAACTTGGTTTGGGAGAAATGAATGCTCTCTGGCACATGATCCTTCAATGGAAGGAGTATGAAACCTGAACATTTTTTGATTGAGAACTAAAATACAAATTTAAGAAAACGTCAATAAGTCATACTTTCGCAAAGTGATCTTCACTATAAAGCTGTATTAAAGTGTTAATCTTCAAACAGAAGACAGTGATTATAGATTTAATTAAAATTTTAATTTTCTTTAGATAAATCTCATTAGAACAGCAGTTCATTTGTAGCTTAGCCCCAGCAGCAATAGTGTTCTACAAATGTCCCCTTCCTCGTGTTTTGTTAAAAAAGAAAAAAATCCTGCTGGTTAATTAAATAGAGTTAATTTTGCGCAGTGGTTTATTGTTTCATCAAGGATGTGTGTCTTTTAAAATATTTGCGTAGACTAGTGTCTCCTATATTAAATTTTTATGGGAATTACTTAGGAAGGTAAGAACTATCACGATGATCATTGTTTTAACATCTACTTTTCCATACTTGCATGGGCCATGTGAAATTCATTGAGATAAATTTTCCATGGTCTGATGCTCTTCCTGTTGCCAATACTCAACTGTCTTCAAGCAAGTTAATATTTTCTGTAGTCTTTCAAACAAACATCAATGACTGGACCTGTTTACATAGGAGATTACAAATTAGTCTCTATTTTTTATAAGCAGTACTTCATTTACAGTCACCATATCATTTTTATGCTCATGTTTACATGTTTTTCCATGCTGGCATGGGTTAGGTGAATGTTATTGGAGTGTTGCTTTATTGCTGGATGCCCTTCCTTTTGCTAACCCTTAATTTTTTTTAAGGGATCTCTTATTCCATATGACTTGAAAGGCATGAAACGAGCAGATGATTTGCCGACAATAACAATACCACCAGTGCACCCAAACTTTCATAGTAACTTGTAAACACACACACACACACACACACACACACACAGTTTCCATCTACCAAATCCACTTGCAAAACTGAACACAAAACCATGTGGATAGGAAGTAAACTTCTTATTCACACCCATGTCTCTTCTAGCAGCATATTTTCCTTAAATTTTTTTTAAAAGAGGAATTCTTTCAATTTCCATCTATTAAATTCACTCATATGGTTTTGGTTGGTCTGGGGTTAATGAGAGAAAACACTTGATCTACAGTGGGGTCAAAACCACATGGTTGTAAAGCAAACTTCTTAATCATACAACCATGCATGCATCTAATGTAATGAAATTATATTGGTTCTTGGCACATCATAAGTCAATCATATTTCTACTGACAGATTTTTTGAGAATGAGTCTAAAATATAAATATTGTACCTAGTTGGATTATTTTATTTCTAAGAAGAATCAGTGCTCCTCATTGTACCCCCTTTGCCTCTCCCTTATGAGCTCCCAATGCTCTTAGTGGTTAAGGGCCACTGCACTAGAGCAACCTGATTTTCTGTGTAGTTGGAAAAATTCAAATAGTAATTTCAAAGTAAAACCTTTTACTAATTAAACAATCATGCTTTGAAAGGAATTAAAAACAAACCTTTCCAACATTTATCTGGATAAAAAGATTGTATAACATAACCTTTAATGAATGGAAATACTTCTGCATATATAATAGAAATATTTAGACTTACATGTAAAGATTGTAATGTGACATGAGGTTTATTGTCCCTGGTTTAATATCAGGCTACTGTGAGTACAAATCCTACTGGGGGGTTAAATTTGGCTTTCATTCTACTGGAGGTTCTAGTTTGATTCAGTCAACTATACCTGTCCTATACAAACATTACCCTTGTTAACTAATCAAAGGAAACGAATATTGTACAATTATTATAAGACACAAAGCCAACAAAGAATTACTTTGTTTTATTTTTAAAGCTATTTATATTATATTATTAATATTTTGAAATGTAATAAAAAAAGAAAACTATACCATATTGATACTTGGAAACCAATCTATTTAAAGATGTAATTTTCTAAATTACATGTTTTTGTGGTGAAATAAAACAAAGCACAATGTTTTGATGATGGTATGAATGGATGTTGTTGGTAGTGCATTGAATATATGCCTCGAAGTGCTTATAACAGATGACATTCAAGATTTAACAGGTTAGGCAGTAGCAGTCAGATGATGTAAATGTTGAACAAAATTATTATGAAATGGCTGAAGTATATAACAACGGGTACAAGTCCATTACATTGTTGGCAAATCATTTAGTTGTAATCTTAAAGGTCTGAGATCAGTTCCCACTCAGTTTGTTTTATATTTCCTTTGCAGTTGCTAATTATGTCCTATATGCCTTTTCCTCAAGAGATCTAATCTATAGACATAGTGGAATGGAACTATGAAGGTCATTTTAATACAAAACATTATTTCTGTCCTCCCCCTTCCTTTTCAAGTGAGCTTCAGTAAGCTTACACCAGTTATTTCTCTTTTGAATTATTTATTTCAGAAAGATGATGCTGAAATGGAATGTGCTAGAAAAATACTGCAGTCAGCATATGAAAGATTTGATATCAGAAATTTAAATGATAAAACCTAATAAATCTCAATCAAATATTTATTTTTTTTAAAATCTTTTTTTCATTTCTGACATTAGTAAACTTCTGTCAATTATCTGAACAAGTTTTGATAAAATATATTCATATGGTTCATCAATAAGCTGAATTTGTCTAATCAGTTGCACTTGATTCATTACTACTTCAATGTCATATACAAATTATTATTGATCACAAGTATATTGATTTCAGGAAAAACAAAAGTAATTTTAAATGAGGGTAACATAACTGTAAATTCAAGCATTTTGTTTGGTGTGTACAGATGTCATAATGCCAATTATCCATTCATTTTCTCTGCCTTATTCCTTGGAAGGTCATGGGGGTAGTCCTCAAGTACTTCCTTTATTAAGGTCTTATCAGAAGTAACCTTCTTTATACTTTCCAGCTGGATTCCTAAGCATGACCAACTGAGATTATAGATATCATCTAGCCATCTCATTCTTAGTCTACTCCTAGGTCTCCTGCCTATTGACTTGAATAATCTGTTTTTCAATTCTTTCTTATGACATTTTAATTACGTCTGTAGTACTGGAGCTGTGGATTCTTAATGTGGAGAAGCAGCAGCTCAACTTGGAGAGACTCCTTGATATCCGAGCTGTGCATCTTGTCGAGTAATGTTACTCCAGAGATCCTTCAGAGGAACTCCATTTTGGCCTCTTGTATTCATGACCATATTCTTTTGGCTCATTATCCAACATTCATGACTATAGGTGAGGATGGGCAGTTTAGGGGCAGTTGCAGAGCCTCTATGACTTGTGGAAGCTAGTGAGGAAGTTATTCTCAGATTGGAAACCTAGTGTAGGCTAAAGGCACTGAAGGGCTAGGTTAAACTGAGCGGTGGATTAAGTGTATGCAAACCTTAGCTACCCATCCATCATTAACAGATGATAGTAATTAGAAGTAAAATAAATTCATAACAAAACTTAATTCTACTCTTATTTGTTTTATGAATTATGTACATATCTAAAACTTTTTCCTTTGATAATGTTATTCCTTTATTAAAAGAAAAATATTAAAAAATTGTAACTCAGATTGTTAATTTTCAAAACTATTTTGTCTTTAGGACATGGGTCCTTAGGTTCAGTGGATCTAGAGAATTCAGCAGTTGAAGTTTTCTAGTCTAGTCTAGAGCAATCTATGCAGAATATGATTAAATAGTATTCACAGCTGGAATACCTTTGATCAAAGGTATTCCAGCTGTGACCACTTCATCTTTTTTTCTATGTGCAAAGTAATTTGAGAGAGATTTGACTGATCTTTCAAGCAGGCTATTTGTGGGCATATAGTGGCACTCTTGAACAATATACAAGTAAGGGTCACAGTTTTTACCTGTTATAGTCATTTAAGAATTTATTGTGTTAACTTCAGAATATGCTAATTCATTTCATTAGGAAAATGGACATTGAATATTAGCTCTTGAAAATGTTGGGTATGTGAGCTTATTCAGGAATGTGAATTTAAAATCTTTAAAGAATCCACGAACATTTACTACTTAAGTCACTCCATATGGCTGGAAAATAATTACCACTCAAAAAAGTAATGGATCTCATTCTTTTTATTTGTTAGTATGGAAATACTTGTAAAATATTGTGTTGATTTGAAAGTTTTGCAATATTTTGGTAACTTATTTCCTTTATTCATCAAATCGCAACAAAAGTAGCCTAGCATTCAAAGTGGAGGTCATCTTGTTGCACCGTCTGAAGCCAACTTTCTGCCGGTCCTTTGATCCCCATGCTGATACCAGTTCTTGTACTTCAGATGAAGAACCCTTTCATTGAAGCTCCGATCTCCTTTTGAATTGCGAGCACAGGAAGTGAGTCGTGGATTGGAACAAGTAATCTGAGGAAGATATTTTTCCATAATCCTTACATGCGTAAGCAGTGGCAAGAGACAGCTTCTGGAACCTGTTGCCAAGTATGGGCGTTTTGATCAGCTAATGCTCTGTGTCTGGTGAAATTATGAGGGGATAATTCACTATAAGTTTGTTTTGGGCAGTCAAACCATTGATGGCAACTTGTACTCTGGACAGCTGGGGTGGATGTATGACATTGTGTGGCAAAAATAGCTGGCATTGGTTAACAGAAAGCAAGCTCTTCTGTAGCAAAACAGTGCAAGACATACCACTTGAACTACCCAGAATAAACTCCAGGAACTTGAGGGAAGGAAACTGATGCCACACCCAGTATACAGCCTGGACCTAACTCCCTCAGATTATTACTTGTTCTGATCTATGACTCACTTCTGTGCTCATGACACTTCATCAAACACGAGAAGGTGGAAGCTTCAGTGGAGTCTCAAAGGACAAGAACAGGTATCAGCATGGGGATCAAAGAACTGGTGGAAAGGTAGCTTCAGATGGTGCAACACAATGGCCTCCACTTTGAATGCTAGGCTGCTTTTGTTGCGACTTGATGAATTAAAGCAAATAAGCTACCAAAAATGTAAAACTTTTGACTTAACACAATACTTCTAATCAGATTAAAGCAATTGTTTAAAATTGTTTTATAAAATGGTAAAATGGTTGGGCAAATGTTTTCTAATCTTCCCTTGGACTGACTGAGTGGTGCATTGTAGAAGGCCATGTCTATATATATATATATATATATATATATGAGAGAGAGAGAGAGGCACACAAGCATGGCTATGTGGCTAAGATGTTCATTTCTCAACTGTGTTGTTCTGAGTTCAGTCCCACTGCACAGCACCTTAGGTAAGTCTCTTCTACTATAGCCTTAGTCCAACAAATGCCTTGTGAGCAATTAAGTTCGCATGTGTCTGTGTGTCTGCATAAACTATGACTTCAGAGGAAGAGTCACTCCTTGTGGTTGGACTGCAACTGGTGATGTTTGTTGATGTTTCCTGTTAACAGATCATCCACAAGATCTGCACTTTCAAATTCCTTAGAATAAATATCCCTTACTTGAAAAACAGATAAAGGCTGGTAACAGGAAGTACATCTGGCTGTAAAACATCTTGCCTTAATTTCTTCCTATTTACATTATGCTAGCATGGAAAAACAGATGTTGAATGAATACCATTCATTTCTTTTTATCAATACCTTTATCATCAACCAGTAATTTTATGTTTTACTATATTTATGCATAGTAAATCAGAAACAACCATGTAATGAACATATATATAGTTTATAGTTTACTGCAAAACAACTAAAGCAACAAGTTTGTGCTTCTAAGATTTAAAGTTGGTCATATGCTACCTCTGTATCTATTTATCATCATAATTTTATTCTTTTAAAGTGGTGGGTTCCTTGATAATTGTCAACACCTTATGTCTGCTTTTCCATGATATTATGGGTTAGAACTCTTTTCTCTAGGACAGTGTCCTTTCATTTGTTACAGTTGTTTGTCATCTTGTATGTTCAACCTCTTCAGATCAGCTTTCTTCACCACTTCTTCCTAAGTTTCCTTGGTTTTTATCTTCTACAGAGATCTTCCACTTAGATTGGTTCGCACTCCAGACCAGCAGTCATCCTCCATATGTCTCACATGTCTGTACCAGTGCACTCTTCTCTGTCACATACACTGCATCCGATTCCTCTTCAGTGGTACATTGTACTTGGTACACAAGTATTATACAATGTGCCCTTCACTCAGAGAGAAAATCATTTTGTTGCCAGTTTTCTCCACTTTCTACTTACTTCAGCTATTATGCTTCCAGAACGTCTTCCACTGTTAATTTGATCACGTAAGTAACAGAAGCTATCAGCTATAACTACCTCTAGCATTTGAAAGGATTTATTTCATGGGTGCTCTTACTGCAAACTACTACTGTGCATTTGCTGCTGATGCCACCGCATCTTATAAACATTAAGTATGCTTTATGGAATTCCTGCCTTGATCCTTTTTTTTTTATATATGTATATTGAACATGGCCTCTTCCTAGATAGCAATTCAGTCTTGATGTCTTCTTTCTTGTAAACTAAACCTTTTTTTCTTTGTCAAGTTTACGTTATGACTTGCTCTAGGTTTTGCTTCTACATATGAAATTTATTCTCTTCAACAGGTCAAGCTGTAAAAATCAGCTCATCAGCTTACAGAAGTTCCTACAGACTGCCTCTCTTATCACCCACAGAACAATAATGAATAGAAGGGGTCTGAAAACTGAATTTCTGATAGTTGCCTATTTGGTTACTAAATCCCTCTTTAAACTCATTGCTATCTCTCATTTTACTCATTTTTCTCGTGTTGGGACCTGTTACAGGACCACTGAGATTGGTGGAAGGAAGGTATTTTCAGACTAGAAACTTTGCTTGAATGTTTGCAACCAAGTGATCTCTGCCAAAAGGTCCCAAGAAACCAGGTGGGAGCAAATCTACTATCCAAGTAAGTCATGGCAGGATTTGAACTCAGAATGCAAGGAGCCAGAACAAATATTGCAAGGCATCCAGTCTGACATTCTTACAACTTTGCCAATTCACCACCTTGGTTTGGTACATTTTATCAATCCCCAAAGGATGAAATGCAAAGTTGACCATGGCATGATTTGACCAGAGTGCAGAGAGTGGAAACAAATACTGCAAAACATTCTTGTCTGACACTTTAATGACTCTACCAGTTCACCACCTCTCATTTTTTTCAAAGACCATTACACTAGACATGGCATGGTACTGTGTCAAAGGCCTTTTCCAGGCTAATGCATGTTAGCTATAGTGGTTTGCATTAGCTAAGAATTTCAACAGTTGTCTATTAGAAGGCATTAGTGATATCTATCCTGAACTGCATCTCATCTAAGCTTATTCTCTTCCTAATCAGTTGTGCTATGTATCTCTTTCTGTTAATTTCATGGCTTAGTTTATCAAATTTGGTGCTTCTATAATTGTTTTTTTCTAGAATCTCTTTGTAGCATTTGGTGATTATACTCCGACAGTAGTCATTGGATATAACACTTCCTTGTACTACCTGTTTGACTAAACAAGAAACTAGTGAACATATAAATTTGCTAGATATTTTCAGTATATCAACAATTATATCTGATGGTTCAGAGTTGCACTTTCATCTGTATAGCTTTCAACTATAATAGCTGGCCTACTTGTTGTAGTTCCTCACTCTCCCATGCATTCTCCTCATTCAGCAACCTCTCTCAGTCACATTCCTATGACTCTTACTTCTCTCTATTATTATTAAGGGCAAGTGCATTGCTATCATTCTGTATACATTTCCCTCCAATCTTGTATTGATTCACACTGACACACAGCTTTGCAATTTGGAACACTTCATGCCTCTGGTTTTCTCATGCAGAACTTTGACAAACTTTTTATTTTCATTTTCTAGTTTGCTGATATTGTTTCTTGTTCCTCTTTTTCTTCCCATCTTTCCAGACCTGTCTCTTTTGTAGTTCTCTTTACTGTATTATAGTTCTGTTTACTGTACTATTCTACCATCATGTCATTTTAAGTCTAGCTAGAACCTTGCTCAACTTACAGATCTGCACCAGATTATCCTCCATCTTATAAGTCTCTAATCTCTTCCTCCTCACCATACATGCCATGTAATACTTCTTTGAACCAACAACTTGCCAAAAGTTCTTTTAGCTTCCACGCCTTTGTTTTCCAGATTGTCTTCTGTCTCTGAGTTTACCAGCCCTTATTCTGAGGTCACTGATCACTCTAATGTTCACAACCAGTTGTCTATCCCACTTTCTGGTGAGTATAGTCTGCTGGATTGTGTTTTTACCTTCTTGGTAGGCGACTGGATATCTGAGGTTAGTGATACAAGCAGGTCATTTGTGTTAGAGAACTTCAAAGGTCATGATCCCTCTTTCTTCCTTGTAACATATTCATAACATTTAAGTTGGGAGTAGCCACCATGACATTACTGACCCCAATTGTGATAATGAGGTTGTCATCAGTTATCAAAATTTCCATATTTTCCCCCTTTTCTCTTCATATGTAGAGGTAATTAACATTTAATATATAAGCCTAAAATGAAAATTAAATTAGTTATCAATATTGCATATAGTAATGTAAGTATTTTTTAATCATCTGTAGACAATCATAAACAATTGTACATGAGAGAAATGGGTGGTGTATTCAACAAAGATGTGTGCCTTGCTTTAGACATGATAAAAATGAATGATACATGTGATGGATAAGATTCTATAAGCTGGTGGTGTGTTGATGGAAAGACTGTTAAAACAAGGGATATCTTAAGTGAGGTAATTAGATGTTAGCAACAAGTAGGCCTTAGGTTTTTTTTGTGTTTTTTAAAGATATTGAAAAGGTGTTAAATAATTCATTCCTTCTATGCTTGTGTGAAATTTAAACTGGCTTTGGTAATTGACAATAGTCTATCACTTGTTACCCTTAGAGTCTGTTATATTATTTTATTACTAATGTAATACTTGTAAAAAAAATAATGGGGCTTTTATATGGAGCAGCTTATGCAAATATGTGTGGAGAACAAGATGGTAACTTTGACTTATGCATAGAAATATAGATAGAGCTCAGGTGATGTTAGAAAAGTAATTAGGTAAGAAAGAAAGGAAACCTCTCTCAATGTATGTGATCAGCGAGATGTGTTCTTAAATAGGTTATTATTCTTTTATACACTATCATCGTCATCATTTAACATTTGTTGTCCATGCTGGCATGGGTTGGATGGTTTGACTAGGGCTGGCAAGCTGAGGTACTGTACCAGATCCCAGTCTGATTTGGCATGGTTTCTATGGCTGTTTGCCCGTCCTAATGCCAGCCACTCTGAGAGTGTAATGGATACTTTTACATGCCACCAGCACAGTTGCCATTTGCATGACACCAGTATCTGTCACGTTGGCTTGATGGATCTTCTACTCAAGCACGGCATATTTTCAAAGGTCTCAGTCATTTGTCATTGCCTCCACAAGGCCCAACATTCAAAAGGTGCTTTTTAAGTGCCACTGGCACAGGTGCTAATTATGCAACACTGGCATCAGCCACATTGCCTCTGTGAGGCCCAATAGATATTTAAGTATCTCTTAATTACAATAGTGGTAGTGAGCAGTTAACAATCTTCATTCAAATATTTTCTTTAAATATATACAGAGAATATAACAGTTTTAGAAGCCACATCCCTCAAATTTCAAAACAAAATGTACTCTTGCTTTTGTAACATAATTACTGTTTATTCACAATGATCCACCTATATTTACTCCACTCATTAGCAATCCAGAATAGACTTTGCAATACTCACAAGTTGTCAAGTATAAACATTGAAACTGCAGTATTTCTTTGATTAAAACATAATACTTGGAATAAATGTTTACATAGATACTTTGTTATGAAAATACAAATGATGCAAGTGATTTTAAAGGCTGTTTTCCAATCCAGAATTGCTAGCAATGCTAAAAAAACTCTATATTAAAAAAAAGAGTAGGTAGGACTAGCTCATAGATACTTCCAGCAGCTGCTGAATGTGTTAGAAATTTATGAAAATAGTTCATAAATTAAATATTTAAGACTCTTTCAGTATCTATTTGTAATTATTAATTTTTTAATATGTATGTATGTAATTTTGTCTATCCAAGTTTCACAGATTTATAATTGGTCTGATTTATCAAAGTGTAAGCTTTGTATAGTTTTATGCAACCAAACTGTTAGAAAAAGTTCTATAATTAACCCTTAAATGGTTGGAAAGGGTTGTTGCATGAATGGGGAGAAAACAAAACTATATCTCTGTTCCTTAAGATTAGTTTTTATAGTTATTTTCACTTTAAATAAGTACAAAACTATAACAATTGTTAGTCTCTTGCGCAATTAAAAATTTACAATCTCATTATTGGAAAGTGCTATAAAGTATCACTGTCTTTTGAGGATGGCTGTATCCATGTCAAATTTTCAAAACATCAATTGATGGTGTCTGCTATTCTCCATTGGAACATCAGTTGATGATATCTCCCGTTTTAGGGTTAAGTACCAAAATTGTTGCTCGTTTGCCTGCAGTCAATAATGGAAAAGAGTTTACCTAAAGCTATTTCTTAAACATATGGAAAGTGAAATCTGAGAAGTTTTGTAAATAGAGTATGTTAGGTTGGATCAAGAATATAAAATAGGTATCTTGAAAGTATTTATTCCTACCTGGATATCTGAGCAAACTACTTAAGCAAGTAAAGAATGTACTTTGTATTCTCAAATATGGTACATTTGGTGCAGATTATGATTTCAAAATTGATTTATAAAATCTTTCTTCATTATTGTAAACAAAGTTGAGTTCTTTCTCCTTAGGTTTCACTCTTTAAAGTTTTTTTTATTTTTATTTCGAGTATTTTTGTTTTTGGCAATATTTGTCTGACCTTGGGGGCATTTTTAAAACATACAGTTGATTGTTTGAATGTTAAATTTGCCTTTTTAAAAGAAAACAATTTCTACTTCCTAGGTGCCAACATGGTATATGAGATGAAATTCACTTGAATTCTTCTTTACTACTGACTTTCCATGATTCAAAACTAGTTTAATAATACAAACTGTAGATATATCATGTTTTATTAATATTTCATGTAAAAAAATCTCGTCTGTACTACTAGATGAGATCCATACACTTGCATTTCTATATAATAGACGTTTAATGATTATGGTCTAAGTTAGGAACAATGGTGCAACATCAATTGCAAGCATTTTCTCCTGTATACTGTCAGCTCAACATCTGTTTTGGTTTACCCAGAAGTGCAAAACTCTCCCACCATGTGACTGTTTGCTGAAAAGATAGACATTTTGATTTTGAAATTTGTGTGCTTGTGCCACATAAAAAGCATTAAGTCCACTCTGCAGAGTGGTTGGTGTTAAGAAGGGCATCCAGCTGTAAAAATCCTGCCAAAACAGTCACAGAAGTCTAGTGCAGGCTTCAACCTGGCCAGATATTGTGCTACCATCTCACCCATGCTAGCATGGAACATGGACGTTAAATGATGATGAGTTGTGTGTATGTAATAATTGAAGAGGAAGACATTTACTGATTCCCTCTATTTTCTCTTGTGACTGTCTTCCTGTGCACAATAGATTGAATGCTTCACATAAGGCACAACTTCTAAATTTCCCAAATTACTATACAAATGTATTTAACCATTTTTATAATAGTATGGTAAAATTTGCAATTTCATACAGATGTTACAAATTAAAAGAGTCAGTTAACTCATTCATTTAAGAAATAAACAGGCTATTTTTGAAACATGCTTTTTCCTATAACTTGTTTGAATGAAAGGATTGGTTATATTGATCTGTACATCTTTGTGGGATACTGGAGCGTGGTGGTGCTCCTTCTAGAGGCAACCATTCAGCTTTCGACCCTTGTCATTTGCTGAGTAGCAATTTTGGTTGCTTCCTTTTTGAAAAGGAGTGAAGAGTAGATGCTTATGTATGGAGTGTCATCTCTATAGTTATTGGATGTGGGCCTTGAATGCAGAGGACTTTTGAAGCCTAGAAAGAGATGAAAGGAGTTGATTTGCTGGGTGTAATGCTAGTGTTTATGAATGACAGTAAAAATGAGTTGAGAGGAAAACTGGATATATGACGAGTACTCAAAATGGTTAGAAGTGGGGGGACCTAGACAGACATGAGATGAAGAGGCAAAGACTAATCTCAAGGAGATGACAAAGGCTTGCAATTGTTACTGACAATCAAATAGTAAAATGGTGACAGTGATGGAGATACCTAGTCGTCACGCCTATTGATTTACTGTTCACTCTTCTTCTTTGATACCCTCTCATCTGCCTACCACTCTCTCATTCATTCTGTCATGCCACCTGTGTAACAAGGGATGGTAGATCTCCTTGCTACCAACTTGATTACTCTTCAGGGCCACAGGCTAAGTATCCGTTATATGAGAGTTGCACATTAACTTCACAGTTTTATTCTTTGACTGGATAATCTTTCAGTTGTATTTTGTTGTCTATAACAATGCATATTGTTTACTTGTAAAGCCAGCTAGCTAGATTTTGGTTTTATCTACATTGATTTTCAGGTCAGCTCTTTCCAAATTGTCATTGAGCTTACTCCAACATGGATCTAGGTATTTGTTCACATGACATGAAGAGAGACATGATCAGTTTAGTCCAAGATCTATTATGACCACTTAGAATAGTGGTTCGTAACCTGCGTGTTAGTGTCCCCTTGGGATATTGTATACTCACAAGGTGGGCACTAGGGTTTAGGATGGCTAATGTTTATAGACTTGTGATTTTGTTGTTTGGAATTAAAAATATAAACCAGGTATAATGCTTAAATTTTAAATACAATTTTACAAAAGCAAAAAAAAAAAAAAAATATTGTCATTAGAATGATATCATCATCAAATTATCATCATTTAACATCCATTTTCTCTGCTGGCATTGGTCAGACTGCTTGACAAGAGTTGGCAAAGCCAAATATGAGTAGGATATTTTATCAGTGAGCAGAAATATACCAACCTGCCTGATATTGCCTTTGGTTTTTTTTATTTAAGTTTGTTGCTTTAAAATGGTTTATATTAAAACCTATCAAAATTTCATGTTTCTTTCCAAATAACATCTAAAAAAAAGACATATCTCACTAAATTCTTCATTCTTCTCAAAAATAATTGAAACAAAGGTGGTGTATTTTCAACAGAAATATGGTAACAAAAGGAATTTTTTTTTTTTTTCAAGTTGTGGGGTGGAGGCATTTGTAAAAATACTGTTCATTAAAAGGGGCATTGAACTGATAAAATTTGAAAACCACTGGCCCAGATGGACTCCTTGATGCTCAGTAATAGTAGTGCAACACTGTTGAATACAACTGCTTACCTAGTTCACAGGAAGTAACATAAGATTATTAATAGCCAGAGATTTGGGTCCAACAGTTAATCATCTGCTGCCCTTAATTAGAATAACGATAAAGCCAGAGCAGTGTTTGATAGGATTACATTGTGAATATTGCAATCTAAGAAACTATTTGTTAATTTGGCTTACATTTATAGCTGAACAGTTTAAGCATGTTCATGTGTCATGAACTTATTAGATTTTTGACTCATTAATGTGATATAAAAATATGATTATAGCCAATAAACTGAAATATCCTGCAACTATTGGATGATATCAGTTAATGGTTTATGTAGGTTTTATAGTAATTGTTTATCTTTATAAGCATGCAAAGAAGCTTTTTAAAAGTTTTCTTTATGCATGGTAGAATATACCATGTGATTTATGTCACATGGTATATTCTAAATTCAGTTATCTTTTATTTTAAAAATGTTTTCTGATGTAGGACTTTTACAAACAAATATTTGAAATTGTTTGCTAGGCTAACATGATTTATTAATCATTTTATGATAATGATTATTAAGTGCTATTAATGCATTATATCAACCTGCATGGTCATGTATTTTATAGGATTTATATTTTAATTTAAAAGCATGTGGTCTATGTATACAAGATTGTATTTACAAAATATATGTAATAATATATTAGTTGGTAATGTATTCACTTTAGATTATGAAGGTTAATTTTTGAGGACACTATCATCTTATTAAATATTAATTACATACTTTATTTAAAACTAGGTTTTCTCCTTTATATTTAGTAGCTGGGCTAAAAGGGAAAATTATGCTTAATAAAAGTATTTAGATTATTTTTTTCTGAATTGAGGAAAAAAATAATATTGAATGTAGAGATAAGAAAAAATTTTCTCTGGTTATGTTTGTTATTGGAAACTTCCAGGAAGTCTTCTATTAATCTATCTTACTGTTCTTTTAAGCCCTTGTATGTTGTCAAATGTGTAATAACCAATAATTGTACCAAGTATTGTTGTAACCATGAAGAAGATAAATTAGTCATGAAAAATGGCTTCATGCATAAAATTATCCATCCTTGTATGCTTAAATTTACAAATTATCTTTCTTTCTTTTTTTTAGTACACTGAGATTTACTGCCTTAATTTTATTATCTACTTTTTTTATTTATCTAATTAGGAATTTTTTTTTATTATCTGTGACTTACAAATGTTAAAAATAGCTACTAATATGGCTATAACAATTTTACAAGGCTTGATATTTTAAATGTTATTGTATGGTTAGAATATTTCATTCAGTGATAGTAATAACCTCCCTTTAGCTTTGGGTGATTTTTTTTTCCTACAGATTACTGCAGTAGCTATTTTGTCGTTTCATGATGAACAAAGTACAATACAGTAATTATAATGAAGTTTGACTCTTTCGTATTTCTTGTATGATTTTCTTTATTTAATTATTGATTTCAATCATTTTTATTATATGTAATAGTATATTTTCAGAAATAACTGTCAGAAAGTTTCAGATAAGTTGTCCCTTTAGTAGTCATATAAAACAAAATATTAATGGGATTTTTAAGTAGTCTGGCTCTGCTTTGAAGGTTTTATTTATTTATTTATTTATTTGTTTATAGGGCCAGAGCTGAATGGCCGAAACCAAAACAATATCTATATCACAAAAAGGAATCTGATCATTTTATGAACATTTTCATCTATTTCATGTTGAATTTTGTGTAAAAATATACATTAAAAGACAGTCTTCTTGTTAACATTCCACAAAAATACTTAAATAGTTAAATTAAAATAAAATTTTTGGTATCATATACAATCTCATGTTTTCTGTATTGTCGTGAATAAATGTACTGTATCATTATACAGTATTCTTTATATGGATGTGAAATGGCCCAGTGGTTAGGGCAGCGGACGCACAGTCATGGGATTGCAGTTTCAATTCCCAGACCAGGCGTTGTGTTTATTGAGCGAAAACACCTGAAGCTCCACGAGGCTCCGGCAGGGGGTGGTGGCGAATCCTGCTGTACTCTTTCACCACAACTTCCTTACTCTCTTCCTGTTTCTGTTATACCTGTATTTCAAAGGGTCAGCCGTGTCATGCTGAATCTCCCTGAGAACTATGTTAAGGGTACACGTGTCTGTGGAGTGCTCAGCCACTTGCACGTTAATTTCATGAGCAGGCTGTTCTGTTGATCGGATCAACTGGAACCCTCATCGTAACTGACAGAGTGCCACAAATTTCTTTATATATCAATATATATGAAACAAATTCTTTAAAGAATTTGAGATTTTCTTCCTAGGTTAAATTTTTGTAGCAAAACATCATTTATATGACAGGTTTGCGATGGCTTGCTTTTTTCAGCAACTCCTTTTTTACTGTCCTTTATGAGTAGTCTTATAGTGATTTTTACAAAAGGATTTAACAATACACATACTAGCAATATTGGTTAGACCATGTTTCACTAATGAGGTCTGATAAGGTTGAAATATCTCTGTACTACCAATAGTTAGACTCACTTCCCACATTTTACTTATAATTAAATAATTTAAATTCTGGGGTTGTCTCATCTGCTCTCTTAATCAGAATGAATCATTAAGGTAAGAATTTTTTTGTCTTATTGGTACAATTTTAATTAAGTTTACTTGGATCATTATACTAAATACATTGGCATTTATTTTACTAATGCCTAAATTAAAGTATTGTTGCATGACCATATGCTGTGATACTACTAAAACTGAGTAAGGCACGTGAAAAGCAGCAAGAGAGATTAAGTACAATGTTAGCTTCTCAGATGCAGATAATCCTCAGCAATCCATTTCCTAATATTTAGATAAAAAGCAATGGGTTGCACTTAACATTTGTTAATTTTCTTGGGGGAAATATTCCTCAGTTTTTGTTTGCAGTAAATGTTGCATTGAAACTCTTATGTCTTATGCCCATGGCTTATTGTACAACATATTTATGAACATTTTACATTTTATCAAATATTTCAAAATTAAAAGATTTTATCTTGATGGTTCTTGTTTTAAAATCAATATATTCTGTTGTCATGCAAACCAGAATCTTCAAAACCTACTATAAGTTATTTGGTGAAAAAGGTTTACTATTGAATATTGAAGGAGTTTAAAAATGTTAGTCTGTTATGAACAGTTACTTTGAAAATTATATATAGATTATAGTGTATCATTCTCTTTTGCTTCCAATTTATGATTAGTGCAATTTATGTAGTGGATTGGTGAGAAATGAACAACTTTTTATTTTCTTTGATTTGAGAAACAAGCTGACTGTTGAGGTATGGAGAATTTCAATCAGACTGAATTTTGTGATCTATGGTCAAGAAAAAAAAATTGATATAAAAAGCTAATGCTAGCTGGTAGTAGTAGAAGCCATTTAGTATTAATCTTGTCTTTAGATTAAGAAAAATCATGGAACAGAATCAAGAGTAAGAGCTGTTAGTTGATAGTAGGGGTTTTCACATGAGGTCATGATTGCATAGAAAAATGTGAACTAAAAGAAGAAAAAAAAACAACAACAAAACAATGCAAGGATTATGTACAAGTAATTGTAACTTAAATCAATATAAGATTTACATGTATGAAAGAAGTGGGAACGTTTTGTCTTCTGTGTATTTAGTTCTACGTTAAATCAGCTTTGATTTATGACAGTTTCCTATTTTATACTTATCAATTTTCATAAATTTTTAATTCATTTGGTATTCACAGCACAATGACCTAATTGTTTGTTACTATTTGTACTTTAACTTTTACTTTGTTGATTTTGGTAGCTGTGCCTTTCTGTTGACTTTGCGTCTTGTTGATGACCATGTTAAATCCAATTTGAAAAGAGTCTGGGTTTCATTGGGTAAAACCAGACAGTGATGAATAGTGTCTACCTTCATGGCCTGGTGCTCTCTACTTAAGAATAAGGGTGAAATTCATGTTCAGAAAACACTCACATTTAAACCAGGTCTGACTAAAAGAAGTTTATCATACAGTATGGCTAATGTATAGTTTTCTCAGACAAGTTATTTATAACTGCAGAGGAGAGAATGTGAGGTATTTCTCTTATTGGAATGTTTAAATTATTGAAATGAGTTGTTTTGATGGCTTTTAAATGACAAAGGTAGATTGTAGAAATTTAATAATTTGTCTTTATTTTTTTTTTACTATAATTATTTATTGTGATCCCTGCTTATTTAAAGTTGTGAAAATGATTGTTGTTTAAAATCATGTATCTATTTAGGATAATAAACGTTTGTATTAATTGAGGAGATCAACCATTGGGATTAAAAACTGAACAATAATTTTTGATAATGATTCAAAGGAGTTCATATCTGACAGTCATTGGTTGTTAAACTGAAAACCAATGGATCCATAGTTGAAAAGCTGGTACTGCACTGGTATGCATGTCAAGAACACTTCTCACTGATTCACTCTACCTAGATTTTAAGTTGGTATTGTAAGTACACTGACTGTAGTTTAATTACTAATGTTTTATTGGCTTGCAGTGCTGTATTCAAATCCTTTCCCATGGTTTATGTATTTACCTTAAAATTCTGAAATTAGCAGAAACAGTAGAAGTTAGAAAAATGATCTTGAGCTCACCAGACCATATTTTATATTGTTGAGTGTTTTGTTTGTAGATGAATTTAATTAACACAAAATTTTACAATGATCCCAGTTAACAACTACATGATAAAACCTCCCTCTCTAGTCTAGTTTCTTTAGCCTGTTGACGATAGATTTAGTTGCATAGCATTTTTTAAAGAATTGTATTGGAAGAAAAAGCAATTAAAACATTATCATAAAATTAGACCTGTGTATTGTGTATTTTTAAAAATGTATATGGAGTATATAAGTACATACAAGTAGGGTAAAGCAGTATTCAGTGCCAAGGAAAGGGTTTTATAAATTTTATAATTTATAAATCTCAGATCTATTATTTGAATTTCATATTTCCTATCATCAGACTAGGTACAAAGTAAACCAGTCTGATGATTGAATAACTAGATGAGAGATACTAGCTGTTATAATCACTATATATATATATATATATATATATATATATATATATATATAAACACACACAATATGTATCGAAGATGGTTGGTATCCATACCTTTTGCATACTTTCTTTGTTAAATTCAATGTTTGTAATTCAGTTTCAGTAGGTTAAGTTGATATTTGCTAAAAAGACATTAGTGGCATAGAAACTCTAGATCATTGCAGTTCTAAGGATCAAATTAAATAATTTGTGCAATATTTGGGTGGTGAATTACTCTTTGTTAGTTAACTAGGTGCATGAAAATTATAATTTAGAATTATTCTTTTTACACTGTTGTCCCTTTAAAATCAAAATGGTTTAGAGGAAACTTCTTATTTTAATTTCTGTAAAGAGTTATAGTTGAATGAAGAAATTGAATATCTATTGATTTTTTTTTTTAACTAAAATTTTCAACTGAAGAGTAGTTAATGTAATATAATTGTGTAATTATTTTTGAGATGTAAAGGAAGAACTAAAGTCTTTCATTACTTACTTAATAATAAGATCTTTATAACGGTAGTTGGGTGATTTTTCTCTATTTTGGGTGCAAAATGCTTATGAATTTCTTTGTACTACCTGTTATGATAGTATTTTTCTGTATTCACACTATAGAAAGAATAAAGATTCTATGTTTCTGAAATCTAATCACTTTGCATAAAGGTGCTGATCATCTATTTTGAGCAAATCTTGTTGTCATTTAAATAGTTTTTCTAATATAGAAATTTATGTATTGGTTATTCTGAAGAATGCTGTGTTTATCATGATCATTTTAGATAATTTCCTGAAATCTAAATTCTTCATAATAGTAATTTCTTTTGAATAGTCAAAGCTCAGTTTTTATAGGTGCTTTTGGTATTGTTTTTTTTTTTAATTGACCCCTCCCCCTTATTTACTGGTTCTTATTTTGAAATCAATAACCCCAAAATATTTAACAGAATTACACAAGGATATATGATCTAGGAAACATTTCATTATTGATTTTGTGGCTTAAAATAAAGGTGGTACTTCAGTATGGTTGCAGTTTTCTATGATGGAAGCCAATAAATTAGCTTAAAATGATAAAATAGTTCTGGCTTAAAAGTATCAAATGATTTCGATATAATGACTTTTGTGATAGCATACGTTGACAGTTTTTATCAGTACTGCATGCTGCATTATTAGTTTCTAATCCTATCTTCTAAAATTATATTGCATGTGCACATCAAGGAATTTATCTTCATCATACTTTCTCTATATTTTGAGGGTGTTATTAATATTTTTCTACCATAAACTATCCTAATTTTGAAAGATAAGCACTATTACAAATTGACAGAATATTGCTTTGTTCAAGTTACAAGGTTATTTTAAAATTCTCCTGCCATTGCAAATGTTAGTCACTATACCTGAAATATAGAACTAGAGCACCAATACAGTGTAGGTTATGGATAGACTTATGTGTATACAATCATTTCATGTGTATTTAGTCTGACTGTGAACTTAGGCCCCCATAATTAAACTACAACTTTACAAATAAGTAAATACCTGCTATCATGAGTTAGAATCAAAGCCAAAAAAAAAAAAAAAAAGAAAAATGCTGATATCAGCCTGACTGCTAGGATTTGACTGAGAAATGCATACAATTTAAATTTATCATAACTCATCAGTGATTGTTTGTTTGGTGTTTGTTTTTCCATGCTAGCCTGGGTTATGGTGGGAATATACTTTAAAATGGATCTTTATGGCAAGGTGCTCTTTTCGTTATCAATCTTTATCTGTTTTTCTGGAAGGTTTTTTTCTTCTTCTGTATGTGCATTATCCAAACACATGAGCACAGATTTTTTTCCTGAGAATGTGTGTGCATGTGATGAAACTGTGACTGTTAATATTTTCTTTTTCAAAATGACATAAAGATATATTAAACCATCTTTAAATAATGTTTATATTGCTGTTAGCTACTTTCAGATTGTTTATTAGAGTATAGTGAAAGAACTAGAGTTATAAGGGATACTGGGAAAGGGAAATGTCAGTGTAAGCTGAGATTGTCTAAATATCTTTCAATTTCTCTGTTCAAAACTGAATGCATATTTCTCATAATTTTTGACCTACTATCACTATTGTGTCTCCATCTAAAATAGCCATTGCATTCTTAAAGTGAAAACTTAGCTTGCCAACTTGGTTGTTGCATTCTTCTTTTCTTGCTTATTTACCTTTGTGTTTTTTTTTTTTACTCAGTAAATTAACTATTGATATAGGTTCTTTAAGCGCATCTGATGAAAATTGCAACTCCTGGATGTGTTGTAATTCTTTTTAAAAATTAAAACTTTTTTTTGACCTTTTAGATTGTTGATAAAATGCCATTCTTAGAGCAAACTAATGCACATTGAACAACACTTTTTAAAACCCTCAATATTTTATGGTATAACTTTTTTTGCAGACTTATATTCTAAACACCAACTTCATTATGAAAAAGTCATTTTACTAAATTTTTCCAGTCTTGATTAAATTTCAGGCTAATTGAAACACATAGGCAGACATGA
>NC_142931.1:11873070-11970570 GCF_046866305.1 Octopus bimaculoides | reverse complement strand
TGGATGAGACACCAGGATTATTCATTTTTTGCCAGCTGAGTGGACCAGAGCAATATGAAATGAAGTGCTTTGTCCAAGAACAACACATTGCCTAAACCAGGAATCAAATCCACAATCTTACAACCAAGGGTGCCGTGCCCTAACCACTAAGCCATGTGGCCCCACAATATTAACCTGTAGTAAGAATAAATATGTTTTAAACATGTAAATATGTTTTCACATTAGTTTTGTGTCGAATGTTTGTTTTGGTTGATTACGGTTAACTTGTTTCATCAACCTTAATCAATCTCAACAAGACTTGCAGAACTAGTAGAGTTTATTGAGAGTTCTTCGTCCCTTCATGAGCAGTTATTGAAGCAAACAATAGTTAAGTAGAATAACAAGTGGAGAAAGATATTATTATTATTATTGTTATTATTGGATATATATTCTGCATAATAGGGTATTGATTGGGATAGTTTCATTTGGTTTGCTTTATACAAAGGTTTTATAGAAAGTATTGTTACATACATTGACACAATATCTTCATTACCAAAAACAATTAGTTACCAATGAAAGCCACAATAAATATGGCAAAGTTTGGATCTGAGGTGTTTATAGAGTTGGAAAAGTATTGAACTTAAATTATTAAGCATATTGTTACTTCTATAAAAGTGCTTACCAATTTAAAAAAAATTTTTTAAATTTTAATTTGTCAGAATTCTGTTTGTAAAACATTTCACAATTTTAATCATCAACAAGCAAATTAAAAGCTCCAGTATGTGATGGGAAATCAGGGATTCCTAATTTATAAATCTGCCAAGTCATCATGGACTTACAAAATCTTCATTGGACCCACCTCAATCACATACTTGATAAAGGAATATGATAATCTTAGAGCTTAGTAGATCAAGTTCCAAAGATGGTTTATGTGACATATACATTCAGAAAATAAATTTATTATCAATAATAACTTATTTTTAAGTAACAGAAATGATGTATAGTATTCAAAAAGTCATTCAATAAACTATAATATATGATCATTACAAATATTAACAGTGTCCATTATATAAAACAAGATCATTTGCTCTACAGTGTGGTCAAAATTTAGTAATATTGACAACATTGTTCCACAGTGCAGGTTAGGTTTTCCTGGCCACTGTCATCATGCTGAACAACAGCTCATGTCAAATGTTATATTTTAGAGACTTCCATGCTTTAATAGGGGATGAAGACCACTCAGTGACAGTAATGTTATTGGCAGAGAAACATATAGCATGAAAATAAGGATCTACTAATGCTAATGGGGAACAGAGATTCCTGGCACAACAGGGTCTTCCTGGTGCATTGCTGTACTTAAGAAGATACATACTCCACAGTAGAAGTGTTAAGGCTGCTCTTCCTGGTGAAGAGGCTTGGCTTGCTAGAGCCCTGTGCTGATGCCACATAAAAAGCATTCATGCCAGTGCCACATTACAGCACTCATGTGGTGCCAATGTGAAAGCACCCTGCAAACTCTGCAAAATGGTTGACATTAAGAAGGGCATCCAGCCATAGAAACCATGCTAGTTTTCTGATCACAATCCATCTGCTCTGCCAATTATTTGGTCATTTAATGTGGATTTTTGTGAATAAGTTGATTCAATTACTCTTCATCCAACTCAATTGGTCGGCCAGAGTGTGATCCATCCTTAAGGTCAAAATTCCCATTTCTGAAGTGCTAAAACCAACGGCGGTAGGTACTTTGAGGCATTGCGCCTTCTCTATACACAGCATAAATCTCACGAGCAGCTTCAGCAGCCTTAACACCTCAATTAAATACAAAAAGCAAATGGTGTCAAAATTGCTTAGTTTTCTCCACTTGACATTCCATTTTAATGATCTGAAAATACACAAAAATCAATAAAATTAAATATCAAAGCACTATCTAGTAGAGCAAAAAATCCTCTTTTAAATAACATAAAGCATTTTGCCAATGCATTTTATTTTTGTATGCTTTTTAAATTTGAAAAAAACTCTCATAATCTATTCCTCAACCCAATATATACACCCATGTAGGATCTAGTTAAATCTCTGCAGCCACTAAAAGTTTTTTTAGCTTTCATCAGATAATTTTCAAAAAAATGTAATTCTGATGACAAAAATTGTATTCATTTTTTTTTTTTTGCCTAGAAATTAGTTATAAAGAAGTTATGAGCATATAAATATCTGCAATTTTAGTCAATCAAAAGCCTTCAGTTGCCAGCATATTATATCTGCTGATCTTCATTGTCATGTTTAAAAGAAAAAGTTAGAAACCAATTCTTTCCCCATTCCCAAACTTAGTTTATAATTTTATTGAAAGAGAAAAGAAAGTACATTTAATATTGATCTGTTTTCTCAGTAACTACCTTGATGGTTGTGAGTTCAACAAAAGATTACATTTGTGGAGCGTGACTTTTATTTAAATGTTATTAATAATGCTCGACAAGTGAAAAACATTTTCACTGACTCCAAGTGAAGAAATAAACAGTGTTGTGGCAAAATGTTTTGTCCATTTTTTTTTTCAGACGTTATAATTCTGGTTGCTATTTCGAGGAGAAGTCAAGGAATCACATCAAGACTTCATGTGTGCTGATCCCCATGGCACATGGCAATAGAAATCAGCGGACATGATATTTCAGTTATTGGAGGCTTTTGATAGTCTAAAATTTCACAACTTTAAATGTTCACAACTTCTTTATTCCTAATTTCTTGTAAAAACAATGAATGCAATTTTTGTCATCAGCATGCAAAGCTACATCAAAATTATGTTTTTTTAAAAAATAAACTGATGTAGATTTGGAAAATGTTAAATGGTTGCAAGATATCCCATGTATACACATGCTCATACGAAGTGAATTGTTTTCTCTTTTATTTTAGCCAAGAATCAAAACCTTAGTGTAGAATTTTTTTCTGTAAGCTCCTTTCTATTGTCCTTGGCATTAACAATTAGAAATTTGTGAGTGTCAACTGATGTACTTAGATAAGTTCTATTCTTTAACTGACCATTTTGGGTCACCAACAGTTTAGACCAGATAACAGATGAAATATCCATTGTTTAGCCTGACCTAATCTAGCTAGGAAAATATCATAAATAGAATTGTTCCCAAATAGAATTGTTCCTTTTTGTATCTGACATTTACCAGAGAAGCATCTGTCTCTTTTGCCCCATATCCTTGCTGATGATCCTCACTCTTTCCCTCTCTCCTTTTCTTTCTCTATCTTCACTCATGGCATGTCAACAAGGGACCATACAACTCTCATCCTCTCTACACATCAATCCAGAAAGGTTAATTCCCTTCCTCTTTCCCTCTGCTTCTTCCTTCAGTTTCCTAGCAGTCACCTACAGATGGACACACCTACCTACGAAATGGACAACAGAACTTCTACTAATCTTAAAAAACAACATCTCAAAGCAGTTGTTTTAATAGTGCAACAGCAAAATAAAGGCCATTTCTACCATTATTTTCTTCTGTCATTTATTCCATGGACTCCAAAAACAACCAACTTATCATTTATATCTTTGGTAACCTGACATCTACTATACATCTTACAAATGTTGCACTTGATGACTCCAATGTTAGAAAAACCAAAACCAAATATGCATCTCCTAATCTTGCCAGCCATCAACATACAAACCATTACACATATTTGCATGCATGTGTGTGAGTGTGTGTGGCTATGGCTTTAAACTGCATCTGGCAGTATGGCTCTGGTTGAGGACTTCCAAGGTCTTGAAGAGTGTGGAATCACCTTTCAGTCGCTGTTGTTCCCAGGTCTACTCTGACCCAGATTAGTAACACCTGTTAGAGTCCCAGCTATGGGTTAGCTAGCATATGTAATGAAAATCCATCTGAGCATGGAGGCACAGAAATACACTTGGATAATGTCAGGGCAGACAGTAAAATCACTGGGAGGGACCCAAGCTGGTATCACAGCATCCTTCAAGGAGAGGGACACTCTGATGTAAAACCTGCAGTTTTAACTGATTATTGGTCATCTTGCTTCAGACTATCACCAGGTACTAATCAGAGAGACTCAGAAAGAGGTAGTCACATTGCATAAGTGTTTATCACTTGTAATCTAATGATATACAGATGTCTCATTATGGTGACCTCATTTGTTGTTCCAGCTACTAAAAGTGGCGCTGGAAGAGTGGCAATGTGTGTGCTGGCCTAACCGGTTGGGAGTGCACAGTAAGTTACAACTTTAGCTTGTCATCTATGCTCCAAACCATGGAGATCTGCATGGGGATAGAATAGTCATCTGAGAGGTCATGGGTGGAAAGTCAGAAATATCATTGATAACAAGTAAACACAAGGAGATAGCAATCATCTGTGAAGAGTAAGCAATCACACACACACACACACTCACTGAATGAACCTTCACACTGACCAACATAAAATTCTAAATATGTTTAGTCATAACAAGCCAAAGATGACATACGCATATATCAAGAAGCTTACAGAAAACAAGTGGTTTCACACACAACCACAACAACGACAGCAAATACACCCAATTAATTCAAAACACCCATTGTACTCAATGAAATAAGGTGCATATGTGATTTGACCATTGAGTAAAATAAAATTTTACTAACCAAAAGAATAATTTAAATTCCAAACGTGTTAGTTACAACCAGTCAACCATGACATATACACACTTACAAGCACACACACACACACACACACACACACACAAAAGATATTCACAAACATATACACAAGGACACTCACAGATTTATAATCCAAAAATCATACTTCCATTGAAATAACCTATACCATTATTAGTTTTAGCTGCCAGAATTGTTAGCATGCTGGACAAAATACTAATCTATCTTTATGTTCTGAGTTCAAATTCCGCTGAGGCTGACTTTGCTGTTCATCCCTTCAGGGGTTGATGTAATTAACTAGCCCACTGCCCCCAAAATGTCAGGTTTTGTTTCCTATAATAGAAAAGATTATTAGTTTAACAAACACTTTTAAAGAGCCACACCAAAATCCATGCACTCAGCCGTGCACCCTATTGACAAAAATAGTAACATATATAAACACAATACTATAATAAAAAGTAGACCAAAATAAACTTGACAAAAGAAGAGTCTTAACTAGATCAACAGGTGCAGGCATAGCTGTGCAAGCATGTGATAGTCCTGGTTTGACCTATGCCTTGTGAGTGAATTTGGTAGATGTAAACAGTGTGGGAACCAATTGTATGAATATATGTGTGTTTGTCCTCAAGCCTATTGTTTGTCTTCAACCATCACTTGACAGCCGATATTCTTTTTTTTACATCCCTATAACTTAGCAGTTCAGTAAAAGAAGACTGATAGAATAAATAGCAAATATATGCAGCAAAAAATACTGAAGAATTATTCAAATGTCTCGTGTAAAAAAAAAAAAAAAGCAGAAAACAAAAACTAGTTTTTTAAAGTTAATTTTTCCCTGCATTTATAGAAAGAATGTAGGTTTATTATTTGAGTTCAATTGAATTTCCCAATCTCAGATTTTTGTTTTCTGTTTCATCAACACGAGAAGAGAGATCTCTTCTTTTGAAAATTCAATTTCAGAAAACCTCTTGCAGTGACATCATTTTGAGGGTTTCCAGCATGCATGCACAGGGTTGGAACCTTCTAGAAGGCCTGCCGAAAGGTCCCTGATAAGCATGCGCAGAAAACTAGCAGCACCAGAGTTCTCTTGTATCTCAGACTTGAGATGCAGCCGCTGAACTATGCAGACATATCTTCAACAGCACTCCGTTCGCCTCTGCTGCTGACCGGTATTTGACCAGCTCTGTGTAGCTGGATTTCTGTGAAGAATTCCTTCACAAAGTATGATTAACTCTGACTTTGCTGCTTCCACACCAGTCCTGGCTACTGATTGTGCCAAGGTGTAAATTTTGTATATACAAAATAAAAGGATTGCTTTTATGTTCGGATGTTTTCTTGTTCCGATATTTTTTCTCTAACATTTATGTAAGGGATTGTGTGGCACCCTTCCAGTGCCAACCAATTTTTCGTCTTACACTCTGTACATCACTCATTTTCTTTAGCTAATCACAAACACCAGGTAAAAGGACAAAAAAAAAAAAATACATTCACAAGATAGAAGCCTCCATCAATGTTCTCTGTATTATACATTTAAAAAAAATAACACTCATTCTTTTTCTTTGTATATAAAGAAAAAAAAATTATATTTAGCATGTATATAAGGAAGAAATATTATTTACCTTGTAAAAAGCAGAAATCTGGCAAAATTCTTTCTGCAGAGGACTTATTGTTTGCCAACATTTCTTCCAGTTTTACATTCTAGTTCAAATGCTGCTGAGGTCAACGAACTAAGTACTAGTCAAAAACTGGGATCAATGTAATCTCCCAAAATTGCAGGCCTTGTGCTTATAGCAGAAAGGATTATTTACCTCATAAAATGAACACAAAATAAATTTATCTTAACCTACAATCCTTCTCAAGTTGTGTGATGTATTCAAAATGAAAATCAACCATTATTTATGCTATGTCACAAATGACATACATTTGGTGGAGCAGACTAGCAGCTTGGCCTGAATTGTCCATGTAAATAATTTAGGACAAAATTTGCATTGTGAAATAGAATTTCTATAAAGGAACTGAACTCTGATTTTTTAAGTAGAGAATTTAAGGTCTGTGATTGTATAAAATGAATGAAGGTAACTTATTTTCAGTCAGTTTAGGATGTTAAACTTAACTCGGTTGCTTGTAAGGAATATAGAATAATCACACCAAGTTCCAACAAGCAAATTTTATGGAACTGGGGCAAACGGATGTAGGAAGCTCTCCCGACTTGTCAAAGAATCTCTTTTCATCTATTTTATACCTTCCAAGATATTGGTTTCAAATTTTAGCACAAGGCCAGCAATTTGGGGGCAGGAAGTAAGTAGATTACATTGACCGCCAGTTCGCAACTGGTATTTATTTTATTGACCCTGAAAGGATGACAGGCAAAGTTGGTATTTGAATTCAGAATGTAAAAACGGACAAAATGCTGCTAAGCATTTGGTCCAGTTTGTCACCACATATGGCTTCCAAAATATGGAAGAAATGAAAGATGATAATACCAGAAGTGTGATTTGGAAGACTCTGGGGACATAAGAATGTAAATAATACATCAACAAACCTAATTAGTTGTACACTCTTCAGAATGAGTTCAGTCTGAGTTATTTGTTGTTTATAATCTATTTTGTTCAGTTGTAACAAAAGTACAAGGCTTCAGTCATTCGTGGTGGAGGGGATGAAAACAGACACACACAGCATTGGTACTTATTCCCCTGACCACAGAGCAACAGTAAATATCACTCACCAAAGGATTTGAACACTAGATGTAAAATGACATGGCTGAATACTATATGACACTTTGTCTGGTACTTTTTAACTGCCTTTGTCACTTGATAGATTTTTCATTATAATGAGATGTTGATTTCATACATTGGTACATGAACATACTTTAGTTGGAGAGATTCATAGTTTACTGAATAGACAGGTCTTCTCAACAGGTCTTCGCAAGTGTTGTTTATTGCCCAATGATTGAAGGGTACTCTTAATTGGGCTGGTTATGCTGCACTGGCATAGGCCATGGTTACAGTCTCACTTGGCTTGCCAGGTCTTCTCAAGCACAGCATATCTCTAACGGTCTCGGTCACTTGTCATCACCTTGGTGAGGCCCAACGTTTGAAGGTCATGCTTCACCACCTCATCCCAGGTCTTCCTGGGTCTACCTCTTCACTAGGTTCCCTCTATCATTAGGGTGTGACACTTTTTCACAGAGCTGTCCTGTATCAGCTGTAATATCAAAGTACAATAGTTAACAAAGGTTAAATAGTTTAACCACAATATCAAAGTACACTATTTAATGGATGTCAAAGTACAGTATTCAGTAGATGTATGATATATTAGTGGTAATATTAAAGCGAATTATTTGATAATGGCAAGATCAAAATAAAATGTTTTATAGATTTCTCATATATTAGTGGTAATATCAAAGTACAATATTTAATAAATGCTGGTTCTAATATCAGAAAACAGTACTCAATGGTAATGATGTTAATGATTTTGCACCACACCATACAAACTCTCCCCTTCCCCTCATTCCTATAAACTAAAGGTCTGGTGTTCAAGAAATCGATATATATATATTTCATATCCAATCAGATATCACAAAGCTGCTGTTCTTAAATGCAATAATTCAATTGTGTAAATTCAGTGTATTTATTTTCCTGACTACTATAAAACAGCTTTCGAGGCCATTGGATATGCAAAATCATTAGAGCATCAGATAAAATGGATTGCTATGGCTGTTATATGTTTAAATCTCATCAAACACAATGATGCCTCTTATCCATCAGAGAACAGTACCAGTCATGAACTGGTGTTTAAAACTGCTGCCCCTATTCAAAGAACTATGTATTGAGCACTTGTCTAGGAAAATGAAACTTGTATTAGCTGGTGAAGCTACAATGGTCTGTAATGGTAAAACTGCTGCAACTGACAAAAAAAGATAAAGTAAAGTACCAGTCATGAACTGAGGTTAGAATTCATCAACTAACTCCCAAGTTAGTATGTAATACCAGGGGTAGCCCTTGAATTTGCTTCCCTGGGACCTCAAGCCTATACAGGCTTATAACAGCATCACCTGGACAGGCTGCCCCCTTGCCCTACCTCAGATATGCTACTGCCAAACATTCCTCTGAATGTGTGGCTTTGTTCCCCTTATTACTTAGTTTGAAAGGAGAGGCAGGGACAATGACATTTTGAAACCCTCCTGTCCTGAAGAGGATGATGTGGTTGGTATTTAGCTTCTGGGGAAAACATAGACATCATTGAACTGAGGGAGCCTCTATGTTGTTGCTCAACCAGCAAAAAATAGCAACCAAATCTCTTGCAGATCACACCTTGCCATTTTGTAAAAGAAGGGACACAATGGGTTAATTTATCCCAGTTACCCTTTACAAGACAAAATGATTATGATTCTGATTTGATACAGCAACATAAATTAATCAGTATAATGATTCCCTTTAATTAGACACAATGCACTTTTCTATAATGACCTTATAGTTGTTTAGCTGGTGTTACTGGACAAACAGCTGAAAGGTTGGTGGTTCATTTCTCTCACAGCTCTGTGCTGCGTCTGTGATAAAACACTTAACTCTCAAATAATCCAGCCTTGCTTGCTATAAACATATTCTCTAAGACAGTAACACATTGTCATTATAAACTATAGCATTACTGTAAAATTAACAAGAAGTTCATTAATTTGAAGCGTTGAGTCCAAGTTCTCCTGTTTGTTGGAGGTGGGGGAACATTTGGTTTCAGATCTATAATTTATCAATTAATTTCAGTCTGTCCAGATTCTAGCTTTGATTATAGACTATGTCTTATGATTAGTTTGAACCAACCCATTCTGCATCAAATTCATCATACACAACCATACACCATAATGAAAGGATCCCTACTTGCTCTAAAGTCATAGTTTCTTTTAAAGTCCTATTTGCAGATGAATAAGAAATAATCATTTACTTTACAATAGTGAATCATCCAGAGTTTAACTAGTTCTTAGTTGCAGCTGTTTTATACCTACAAACCATTGTAGCTTCACCAGCTAATACAAGCTACATTTTCCTAGACATGCACCCATTTCACAGTTCTTTGGCCAGGTGCAACAGTTTTAAAGCCAGAAGCCATTTGCCCTTTAGTAGCTCTTGCAAGCTCTGCATTCCCAGACAAGTCCTTTTGCATAGTTCTTTGCTCAGAATATCAGTATTTCTGGATGCAATAACATTATAACCATCAGCTACACATTTTTCAACAGAAATCAGTACCACAGGAATCAAGAGAATCTCTTCTTCACACGGAATTCACTTTTAAGCTGGTCTAAAATATTAGGTAATTTAAGCTAAATTTTTGAATTGTTACATAAAATCGCTATATTATTTTCTCACTTTTTTCACCATGGCAACATTGCTTTTATTAAATTTGTAATTTGAAACTCAACATTTTTCTACGCTTGAATTACTGTCCATATTCAAAGCTAATCTGAACCCAACTGCCACCACCACCACCATCGTTATCATCATCATTTAATGTCCATTTTTCCATGTGGGCTTGGGTTGGATGGTTTGATGGAAGTGAGCCAGCTGGAGAGCTATCAAGGCTCTAATTATCTATTTTGGCATGATTTCTACAGTTAGAAGCCCTTCCTAATGCCAATCACTTTACAGAGGTTTTCTGGCTGCTTTTTATGCAACACTGGCACTATTTTATAATACATTTTTTCCCAACACATTTACGTAAACATTGCTTTTATTAAAGTTGTAATTTGAAACTTGACATTTTTCTATGCTTGAATAGCTGTCCGTATTCAAAACTAAGCTGAACTTTCACAAAGCATTAATTGTATTACTTTGAATTTTTGTTCCTTGTTAGAACAAATCAAGCTTACACTTCTGGAGGAACACAAAAGATAAAGAAAAACACATTCACACACACATTCAAAAAGACTTAATTTATAGTGGTAATGTCTGTGTAAACCCCACTATTTTCCACAACTGGTGTCAGTATGTCTACCCTCATTCATCAGAGGAGGTGTGGTCTAAAATTAACAATGATTAATGAATGATCTACACCCACATTATGAATGGAATGAACGGTAGATTCATTCTCACCAACCTTGCAGCCCATCACAGGAAAGTTTCCACTGTCACATATTTTCTGGATAACCTCTACCTTCGTCTGTGTTGCTTGTTAAGATCAGGTACCTTTGTATTTTTCTTGTTTTCTGGTCCCATGTTGATGGGTAGAAGGACATTAATTGGTATAAAAAAGATATGCAACCTTACAACATGATCATATAAGCACAATGAATACACAGTGCATTCTGGGTAGCTAAGCATTATCGGTGGTCGCTGGGTGCATCTTTGCAGTCAAAACAGAATCATCGACTGATCGTTGACCTGTGTTATCATAGATCAATCCATAATAAGTATGTCATGTTATCTCATATCAGTGATGGATGAATCAGTGATAAACGAAGCTATATCTACTGATATGCTTTTTTCTTATTATCATCCAAAAGAAAAGAATAATTAGTGTCACAGCAATTCTTATCGGATGGAATAGTGTTAAATTTGAAATACTTGAATGCAATTGTAAATTACAAGTCTTCTCCAGTCACAAAGAAATTGTATTATAATGTAAGAAAATGTAAGGAGAAATGAAATATGTACAAACAAACTATTATAACATGAAGGAGAGATCGTGCTTCATTGTCAATGCTACACTGTATAAACACAGAACATACAATTGTTAATAAGGCCTCTCCATATAAATCTGTTTGAAGCATGCTTAATGCTCTGTTGATGTCTATTGTTGTCAACTGAAAATAATCTGCCTGGTTTCCAATTGTCAAATAAATACATAAATAAGAAAACAGAACTTTATATGAGGTAATGTTTGTTGAAATAGAGAATAATGTAACAGGTCCCACTGTTGCTCTGGTTTCTTAAGCACAGTCTAACAAGCTTTGGGCAGATTAACATCTGCTCTTTACAATAGTCTAAGTTGTAACGATCCAATGCTATGAAGATTCCATTAATATTTTCTGAAACTATTGAAATAAATTTCTTTCTGGTTTTAGCACAAGGCCAGCAAAGTTTGGGAGGGGGATTTAGTCAATTACATCAACCCTAGTGCTTGACTTGTACTTTATATTATTGACTCAGAAAGTAGTAGTAGTAGTAGTAGTGGTAGTGGTAGTGGTGGTGGTGGTGGTGGCGGCGGCGGTGGCAGTAGTAGTAGTAGTAGTAGTAGTAGTAGTAGTAGTAGTAGTAGTAGTAGTAGTAGCAGCAGCAGCAGCAGTAGTAGTAGTAGTAGTAGTAGTAGTAGTAGTAGTAGTAGTAGTAGTAGTAGTCTTTATATCCAGCTTTAACATGGACATATAGTTAAAACACCAAATACTGTGATACCTGCTTTGAGAGGTCCTCTCATATAGATGCATGATGCATTAAAGCACAGACTTATATTGTAGCAGATGAGAATCATCTGGCATGTGTGCAGGAACTGCCAGATCACATGATTTCAGCATACTGCACTTCTTCAGTGACAGGTGTCCACTCACTGCATACCAGGCAAATCTCATACTCAATATATAGAATAACTCACTTTTTAGGCACTGATATAACAAAAAGCCAGCTGGTGGCAATCTAACAATATGTCCAGGTTAAGTTGGATATAAAGATTGCCCTTTTACATTAATACTGCTTCTGTTGTTAATATTTGTTTTTCAACAACCATCCAGCCCTGGTGACTTCTCCCTCATGCAGCTAGCCATAGCTTCCCACATGCCAACAACCACCAGATGTCCAATCTAGGTAGAATTCTCTCTGTCTCTCTCTGTCTCTTTGTCTCTCTGTCTGTCTGTCTATCTGTCTATCTGTCTGTCTCTTTCTCTCTCTCTCTCTTAATGTTTCAGGTCATTCTCCCAATATATGTTGGTGGAGGGTGAGTTTTTTCTGGTAATATTGGAGCTAAGGAGTGTTTCAGTGTAAGAGCTTCACTCTTGAAGAGAACCTCCATGCTCCCAAACTGTTTTGTTCTTGTCACATAATTTCAATCCGACCATGTTTCTTTGAGGGTTCTTTCCACCCGAGTATGTGTCATTGCTTCTAGATGTCAGGTTTTAACCAAAATATGTCATCCAGGCAGTTACTGCCACAATGTTGGCAGAGATGATAACTTGTCCTTTCTTCCCGGTCATCTTCACGATTGGTTTCCTTCAGTGGTACAGTGATATCTGATCAGTGATGTTGCAGCTTTTTATCTGTGTATATTGGCATATTCCATGTGAATTTCACCTGATCATTCTCTGCTACAGGCAAAGGTTGGTGCTCATACCACATGTTGGAACATTTTAGCCCATACTTTTTGCGCAGGAGTGGCTGTGTGGTAAGTAGCTTGCTTACCAACCACATGGTTCTGGGTTCAGTCCCACTGCGTAGCACTTTGGGCAAGTGTCTTCTACTATAGCCTCAGGCCGACCAAAGCCTTGTGAGTGGATTTGGTAGGCGGAAACTGAAAGAAGCCTGTCGTATATATGTATATGTATACATATATGTGTGTGTGTTTGTGTGTCTGTGTCTGTCCCCCCAACATCGCTTGACAACCAATACTGGTGTGTTTACGTCCCTGTAACTTAGTGGTTCGGCAAAAGAGACCGATAGAATAAGTACTTGGCTTACAAAGAATAAGTCCTGGGGTCGATTTTCTCGACTAAAGGTGGTGCACCAGCTTGGCCACAGTGAAATGACTGAAACAAGTAAAAGAGTAAAAAGAGAGAGTAATCCCTACTGTATTCACACGGCTACATCGTCATGACATTTTTGTACTCCTTTTGGGCTACTTTTGAGCATCCACTAATTACATGTCTAACTGTCACAGATAATTTTCCACAATGATGCTACTGTCTTATCAATGCTACACTTGTTGTTATTTCATCATCATCATCATCATTATCATTTGTACTAGGCATACATTATATGGACTCCTGAAGGTTTGTTAAATTGTATTTGAAGCTATTTATTTACCGTTGTAAAGCTTTGTTGAAGGTTTAATTAAGGACCTCTACTTCACTGGGTGAAGAGAGGGTCTGCTCAGTTGTGTCCAAAAGGGCATCGTTTTTGTAATCTTTTTATTTGCTTTTATTTATTTTTTTTTTCTTCTCATTTGGAATCATGGCATCAATAACACCCACCATCAGATTCATTGAGGAGGTAGCAGGGAAAAACTTCTCATAACACTACTAACTTCATTAGAAACCATTGGCACAAGAACAATACGATAACAGTAACCGTGGAGACAATGGTAAGGATAATGCTTTTAACAGTGCAAACATCAATGACAACAACAATGACAACAGTAACAAAAGCAACAATAGAAGCAGCAACAACAACAACAACAACAACAGCAGTAGTAACAACAATCATCATCATCATCATTTAACGTCCGTTTTCCATGCCGGCATGGGTTGGATGGTTTGACTGAGGTCTGGAGAGCCAGGAAGCTGCACCAGGCTCTAATCTAATCTGGCAATGTTTCTACAGTTGGATGCTCTTCCTAATGCCAACCACTCTGAGAGTGTATTGGGTGCTTTTTATGTGCCACCAGTCAGGTGGGCCTGGCACCGGCCACGTTTGGATAGTACTTTTTATGTGCCACCAGCATGGGAGCCAGTCAAGTGGCACTTGCATCGGCCACGTTCAGATGGTGCTTTTTATATGCCACCAGCATGGGGGCCAATCAGAGGGCACTGGCATTGGCCACATCCAGACAGTGCTATTTACATACCACTGGCATGGGAACCAGTCAAGGGGCACTGGCATCGGTGATGTTCAGATGGTGCTTTTTACATGTCACTGACTTGGGAGCCATTCAGGAGGTACAACAAGAATAATAACAGCAACATCAGTAAGAACAAGAATAATGATAATGACAAAGAAAGTGGTGAGGGTGACTTCACTGGCAGGCAATCTTATCATTGGATGGTAGCAAAATCAACTTAATACATCTGTCTCCTGGCCTCGACTTTGTGTGGTAGTCATAAATGAGGGTCACCATTATGCAAATGATGTCTTTCATTTCCAATCTTCTGTGAAAGCACGTCTGGTTATAGAAAAATATTACCTTACTTGGAAACAGGTGAAGGTTGGCAACAGGAAGAACATCGAGCTGTAGAAAAATTTACCTTAATAAATTTCATCTGACCTATGCAAGTAAGGAATATTGAACATTAAAAACGAAGATGATGATGATGACGACGACGACGGCGGCGACGATGATGATGATGATGATGATGTATCACCAAATTGGAGCTATCTTCAAACCAGAACAACAAATGAGCAGTAAAAACTTAATGGTAGAGTTACAATATTATTGTCTATAGAAAGTGACAAAGAAATCAAGATAAATTTCCATGACACTAATTATAAATGACCAAATGGAAATCCTTGGTACTCTAATAAACAGTGGAGTAGCTAGAGTGTATGCTGCCTGGGGCAGCAATCAAGTTTGTCCTGTCCCCCTTCCCTGGCAATACAGCTTATGTAGGCTTATACAGCAGGTCTGAAAGTGCCACGCCCATAAAAGTGTTGCCTAGGGTAGACCACCCAACCACCATCCATGCTATTGCTGATAAGCATGTATTTTACTGATGGCCAAAAATGTGATTTAAAGAGAGATGGATATCTATCAAATTACAAAGGCTGTTGAATTAGAATGCACATGAATGGAATAAGAGTGGAGATAGTGCTAATAGTGCCTGAAGCAGAATAAACAAGCTGGAAAAAAAATACTAATTAATACAGGACCTACAAGTTTATATATACACTTGTAAAATACATATATATAACTCTCTATGAAGAGCTCTCTCAATAGAATAACACACCTAGACAAACTTATAAATGCAATGGTGGAAATCAACTCCATGGCAACAGACAAATAAACAATAATTGATTAGTTAGGTAGCATTCTAGCTATAAACAGTAATGCTATACACCTCTGATAACACAGATGTGTACCTTGTACATTAGTAGACGGAAACCTGTCTGAAATGATAGAAAATACATAATTATAGGGTATTGGTATTTGTATATGAAGCCAGAAAGATTAATGATAGAAAATAGAGAGAACAGAGAAGAAGTGGAAACCAAAATATGCTGCAGAAGAGATTGGGAAGCAGGAAACAGAGCAAATGAAGAATGGTAGATTTGGCTGAAAGATGGCATATTGAAGAAGGAAATAGAAATATCTATCATGGCTTATTAAAGTACAAACAATAAAATAAAATATTCTTTTGTTTTTGTTTTAGAGAGATGACAGAGTAAAGGAAAGTGTTAATCATCTTGTGAATAAATATAGTACAAAGCATTACATACATACATATATATACATACATACATATACATATATATATATATATATATATATATATATATATATATATATATATATATACACACACACACATATATATATACATATGTGTATACATTACAAATACAATCTGTAAGTGGAAAAGGAAAAATATGCAAGGCTTTCTCAAGTTCAAAATGTGACATTTTTTATCTACATTCTAACGATGGCACTTTATATGTTTGTTACAAATCAGCTCCTTCCTCAGAGGAAGAAATTAAAGGATTAAAAACAGAAGGGAACATATATACATTCATTTATTAATTAATTAATTCATTCATTCATACAAACGTACATACATACAGTTAAAACACAACCAGCCAGATATTGTTGTGTGGGACCACAAAAACAAAATATTCTCTAATGTGGAAATCATCTGCCTTCTGGATACCTTGTTGTTAGAAAAATACAGAGAAAGAGGACATCTAAGGAACATTTATAAGGAGTTTGCAAATCTAGTACCCAAGATACATTTTCAGTTTCACACCTATTTATTATTGGAGAAACAGGATATATATCAGCACACCTGATGCAAAGGTATAGTGGAACTTGGGTTCTCAGGGAGAGGACACAACTTCTTAATTCATACATTAGAAACTAGAAAAGCACTTGGAGAGTGTAGAACTCTGCCAAGCAGCTCATTTCCACCCATATACATGCATGCTAGAAATCGCCCAATTTCCCAAACCAACGCCGGCAAAAACATAAGCTCCTTGGCAGGGGTAAAAAAGAAATAACACAGCCATATGATTTAAAAGAAAAAAACCCTTTAAAAACAGGAATCATCCCAATAGTCAAGGCTTGTCATGTCATCCTCCGCAAACCTATGCCAAGCAGCTCATTTTAAGATAGATACGCGAGTAAAATTACTAATAGAGAAACAAAAATAAACTTTAGAAACAGTAATGCCACCATAGGTTACGTGGAAACGATGAACGTGTTTTCAAGGGAGATAATCAAAGACCGTAACACTTCATGTAAAGTAAATATAACAAATGAAAAATCCTTCAAGAATTCATAAAAATTCCCAGATCTCTACCAAAATTTCATCATCTGTTCCTTGTGTCATTATCAACTTTTCCTGCAAGTTTCATCGAATACAGTTCACAACTTTTTGAGTTATTTTGCACACAGATGGACAAACCAACGTCAATGAAAACATAACCTCTTTCCTTGGCGGAGGTAATGATCAGGATATCTGAGACTATAAAAACTAGCAAGACCTTCTTAAAATTTGAAGGGTAATAAACAAAACAAGGTTCTTTCCTTCACAACTTTGCTCACTTCTCTGGATGGCAATATAATCTAGCAATAATTATAATGATATAAAATATGGAGACTTGTTCGTTCTTAAGATTTATTTGCTGTTACTTATGTTCTCACAGCACCGAGCAGCAGCTATGCAGCATTTTGATACCTGGTGTAAACCATCACAATACAGGTAACTTTTTTTCCAATATTCAGATAACTTCCAGTTCTCCATGTCAGCTAACTTTTTCTTTCTGCTCCCCAATTCATGCCCCCAGTGTATGATTCCAACACTTCTCTAAACATCGCTCTAGCACATACCTCCACCTCATGTCTATAACACATGCCTTCATTGCATGAATCCAACACACATCTCCAGCACTTGCCTTTAACACATGCTTCCAAAGCATGCTCTGATGTGTTTCCAATGTGTACCTCTATTACATGTCTCCAACACATACCTCCAGCCAATGACTTAAACTTGTGTATTCAATGCATGTTTGTGACACATGTTTCCAACTCATATCTCCACCATACACCTCCAACACTTGTCTCTTACACATGCCTATGATACTTCCAACACATGCTTCAAATATATGTCTCTAGTACACAACTCAAGCGCATATATTTAACACTTGCTTCCAGCATGTCTCTGATGTCTCCAAAGCATGTTTCCAGCACATACCTCCAACACATACCTCTAACACATTCCTCAAACACATACTTCTAACATATGCCTCCAACACCTGCATACCTCCAATACATGTCAATATATTAAAATAATATTAGTCATTGAATTAATGATTTCTTCTCCACACCACATAATCCTTATAAATCAGATTTTTACCCCACTCTCCATAATGGCACTAACTTGACTGCTATTTTTATGATAATGAATTTTTGTGACTTGGATTATTTTTCTCAGTATCACAGCATGGTCGCAGTCCTATGACTAAACCAAATAAAAGATAAAAGATAAAAGATTATGTCCAAAGTTGTCACTCTTACTTGCCAAGGTCAAATTAAAATATTACTTATTAAGCCATTTTCTTTTTCCTGAATAAGCATTGCTATTATTGCTGCTGCTACTACTACTACTACTACTACTACTACTACTACTACTACTACTTTGTTCCTTGTATTAAATATGGTAGTGCAAACTCAATATCTATTTGTTAAGTAGGTGTTAACATACTTAATGTATGTAGCATCAGAAGGATAACTAGAAAACATGTGGCGATCGATTAATATATATTATCGGCTTGCATGGGAGACAACTCCAAGCACGTTTTGGTATTATTAGACTACATCAACGACACATACATATAACCTTACTTATAGAAATAGAGATGTCAGAATCGCTAAATATAATGTACAAGTACATATTCCTGTAGGCGTAGAACAGAGAACGAATTACTCTCAGAGACCATCAGCATGAAAAAAAGAAGGAAAATTGTTAACAGTAACTTAGCTATTGTTTTTTATTTCTCTTTTTCTAAATTTTATTTATTTTCCACACAGATGACATTTAAGAGAAATTTAGTGAACATCTCAACATATATTAGAGGGGTATGTGACGTTAGATTATATTATTAAGCCCCGGGCTTGTCCATCATTGTTGTTTTCTAAATAGCGTAATCAGAATTGTAATATTATCCATTATGCTCTTCCACGGTGTGAGATGCGGTGGAGATTTGATTGCTATTTCTCGCTGGTTGAGTGACTGCATATGGTCTCCCTCATTAGTTCGTTAAATATATTGTTACGAATGATGATGTCAGTGATGATGATAATAACAGAGGCGACGATGATGGTGACATAATCTCTTCCCACACAGCTAAATTATTAATTCAATCATTATAAAGGTTCCTGCAGAGACCAACACAGCTGACATACGTGAAATCACATATTTTTACTGTTGTTGCAAAAATTTCTAGACAAATGAATACATATATAAAATTATAGATATATTATAAATTTTTACTCAAGTTCGTATTAATTTAATAGGAATTAGTATAATCATCAGCAAACAGTATTATTAAGCAGTTTAAGCTGTATAATTACCTATAAACTTCTAATACTGTTGATGACTAGAGTTGAGAAAGGATAGATAGATAGATAGATAGATAGATAGATAGATAGATAGATAGATAAACCTTCCAATCTACTGAGAAATCAGACACATGCATACACACAAACACACGCGCGCACCCACACACCCACACAAAGTGATTTTGGAGATTAGTAAAACGTTAAGCTCATTGTTGTAAACGTTACAAATAACAAATGACAAATAAAATCAAAAGAAAACTAGAATGGAGAATGTGTCAATTTCTGTTTGTACATACATACATGCATACATACATATATACGTACATGCGTAAATGATTGTCTGTCTGTGTGTGTGTATGTATGTATACATAAATATACACACGTGAGTACACATGTATATACACACATACACATAGAAAGCTTTGCTTTCAAATTCAATGCATTATCTGGATGCATATTTTGCTCGATAATAAATTCTAATAAAAACGGTTGAAACAAATTATCTGAGGAATAAACAAAAATGAATTTCTCTCAGTGCGAGGGAGAGGGGAGGAGAGGAGAGGAGAGGAGAGAGAGAGAGAGAGAGAGAGAGAGAGAGAAAAGAGATGAAGAAGAAAGAGGGAAGAATGGAGTGAGAGAAGGGAGAGAGAAAAAGAGAAGGGAAACAGAGATAGAAGAGAGATTGAGGAGAAAAGGGACACATATATATATATTATATATATACGCATATATATTAGAGAGAGAGAGAGAGATAGGGAGAGAAGAGAGCAGCGAACAATATACGATTCTTTGCTAACATCACCTTGTATGTCGTGTATGATTACGTATGTTGCTAGAAATACCGTCATTAGAGCAGCAGCAGCTTCAATATCAACAACAACCATCACCAGCACCATCACCAACAACTGCAACAACATCAACCATCCGGCTGCTTTCTTGCACGAGAGGTTACGTCCTTGAGAATCGTAGTTGAAGGACGCACTGGCTGTCAGGGACAACTCTCCTTTAATTTAGTTTTTTTTCGGCAGCTTCGTTTAAAACTCCTTCTCTCACTAACTCCAATCGCCAACTTTACAACCATGTCGTGCGTACCACCGACGGAAACCGAGCTTCGCAAGCAAATTACAATTCGTGGTATAGCGCAAGTTGGTAATATTTCTGGCATAAAGAAGAGTTTTAACAGACATTTGCATTTCACTCTGGTGAAGGACAGAAATGTGGCGACACAGAGAGATTATTTCTTTGCCCTGGCACACACAATTAAAGACCACTTGGTTGGCCACTGGATTAGAACCCAACAATATTATTATGAAAAAGATCCCAAGGTACGTTTTAATTTTGATAATCTTGAAATATATTAACATATAGATACATGCACACATACATATCTATGTATATATATATTACGTATGTGTGTGTGTATAATATGAACATAGGAGCATACATACATGCAAATATATATATGCTCATATATGCATATATATGGTATATAGTATGGTATATGTATATTTATTGATACTGAAAAATGTCTTCCCGAAGCAGATACCTGTTTGCTATAAACCCGAGGAGTGCATCTAGCTGTGAAACGTTCCCTTAGTTCCTATAACACTGGACAGCTGAATCTATATATGTATATATATAAACTAATTGAAGTAAAGAATTTCAAACTAAAATTCCATTGTTGTTATGGTTGTCATATTGAATAGATTAACCCAGTAGTAACTTAACTTGTTGCATTTAAACCCATCTTATTTATTGCTTTTATATTCAAGCTTTCATTTCAATACATATAACATAATATCCGTTCTGTGCAATCCTTTTTATATAAAGATTTGCAACGAATAGACTTAAATAAATAATGTTTTTGAAAATAAAAGTAAAAGACATTTAGATTTGAGGAACGCTATTTCAGATTTTTACATTGTTGCTGAATATTTCCATTGGAAAATAAATAATATTCGTTGCATGATATAAATTAAATCCCATTCATTAAGCAATTTGGGTATTAAACAAAAAACTGAACTGTCCTTTAAATTGGTGCATAAATTAGTTGTTATAAATTTTAAAGTAACGAATTCGTATTTTGTTGTTTCCACAATAAAACGATGACAGGTATGGAATAGCTACAGGAGCTATAATAATAAATATATTACATGGCTGGTTTTTTCTGGTTTTTCTAGCTGACGGAGAGAGAATTTGTTGTTGCTTATCTCTAACTAGCAGCCTTCGATGATTTAATACGACTAATATTGTTATTACTATTTCTCTTGTACAAACTGCAGCCGTGTTTATATATATATATATATATATACATATATATATATACACACATACACATTCAAGAAAATACAACTAAAAAGTATATATATATATATATATGTCCACGTTAGTGGTCAACGTTATATATATATATAGGCATAACGGCATAACTACAGGGTTTTACCCCCCCCCCCCAGACTTTGGGAGGTCATAACTTTCAGAAAAATGAATATTTTTTAATGAAATTTTCTATGCATATAGTATTTACTATGTAGAATCCGAATATACAAAAATTTCCGGTGAAAGTGTTTTGGAATGGGGGTGGGGGACAATTTTCGGAAATTCCAACAGAGTCCACTTAAATTCTTCTTAACTTCCAGGAAAATTAATATTTTTTCGTGAAATTTTCTACAAATATACCTTGATGTATGTACATTTCGAGCATGTAGGAATTTTGAAGGAAACAACTGCAGGTTATTTTTGAGAAGCGTTCCCCACTCGGTGGTGTTTCGGAGCAAGTCGTCCATATTTGCTTCATTTTTCTCTATTATGTGCGTATGTGCATCCGTAGATTTCTAGACAGTGAAGAGAAGCCGTCATAAGGAAACTTTCGTTAAAAATAACATGCACACGATTTTTTTTTTTCTCAATAGAAGTAAATTCCAAAGTAAACGTTTCTAGTAGAGAAGTAGAAGAGAACAGGAGCAAAAATAGGAATATACACGCACGGTTAAATATAGAAACTATCACAGTGTCGCTTCCCGAAGAATTTTAAAATGTTAGCTTTCCGAAACTTTTTTCAATCTTGCAAAAACACGAAGATTAAGAATAAACACAAAAAGTACACAAATATATTTTACATACCTGTCGTATACGTCGGTTTTGATTTTTTCACTTTAAAGGTGGTTATGTTATTTTGTTGGGATTAATCCACCCCCATTCCAAAACACTTTCACCGGAAATTTTTGTATATTCGGATTCTACATAGTAAATACTATATGCATAGAAAATTTCATTTAAAAATATTCATTTTATGCCTATATATATATATATGCGTATGCATTATTTAATCGCAGAAGTTATAAAGTGACTCAAGAGCCATGAGTTTCGTGTATTAACACTTATCAAGCGACAAGTGCAAGCGCACGAAGCTATCGGCCGATCGAATAACACACACACACACACACACACTACCAGGAATTTCTACGTTCCCTTCAAGCAAATAAAAATTGCTTCCCCTCTTTCGATTATTATTTTTTATTTATTTCCTTATTACTCCTTTTTAAACTCATTCTTTAATGTAATTTTACAGTTGAATCACTTTTTATGCATCCAAGGAATTACAGATTGGTAACTCGAATGCATCCGCATTGAGATTCCTATTAGCATATTGATTGGATACAAAATTCTTCAGTTGTTTAATGTTCTCATCGTTTATTTATTTTTAGCAACCGAATTACCGTTTTATTTTCGGATATTTGTCGAAATTTATTGCTAAAGATTTTATACTAAAACTTGCAAATACTAGAATATTTTAAGTCCACCGTTTTGAGGTGACACCGGTTTTTTTTTTAGGTGTTTTACTTACTTTAAAAAATATTCAGAATATTTATGTTATGAAAATGTAAAATTTATTAGTAAAATTTTATTGTCATATTTATGGATTAAATATATTTTGCTGACCATTTTTATTCTATCGCATAAGGGGCCATAATCAATGATCTGAAATGTTGACAAGTTTGACTTCAAATATGTTTTGCTTGTAACTTTCCACTATATTAATTATCAACCAAAAAGATAGGAAAAAACATCTTCACAATCCATCTAATTATACCTATGCAACGACTTTACTGGTCTTTGATGACACCCTTTTAAACAAATGTCAATGTTTTTTTTCTTTTCATATTTATCTTGCAAAGGACCGATAGTTCACGGAATGGGCGGGGCGGGGGAAAAGGTAGTATTGTAATGTCAATATAATGTCTCTCGATGAATTTAGGTTTCGTGGAACTTGATTGTTAGGATATGATGCATGATCAAATATAGATTTCCAGCAGAATGCGTTACATGTATGGCAGGACTAGTAATATATTCAATATGATGTCTCTAGAGTTGGAAAACGACCGAGATGACAAGCTGACTGACGTGAGTGGGTTGAAGAGAAGCAGCTCGTTGTAGACAGAATCGGTAGATAAGGCAGCGCTAGCGATCGCTGTGTTGGTGAGTGAACGTTGTTATCAACCCAGGTTTGGCCTCGATCGAGTAATTCTATGATCAGAAGTATTCTAACCATGACTATTCCAGCTTAATTTTAGATAATTTAGTTCTAGCTCACGTAAAATTCATTTTTAAAGATATTTGGTTACGAATTGAAGGTTTGGCTATTATTTGTAGAGTCGATTGACTTTTGGAAGTTTAGCCGATCGACTTATATATGTATACCTAATATTACATTTTCTCTTTCTTTCACACACACGCCGTATGTATATGTGGCTGTCTAGGTATGTGTATGTTGTATACGTACGTACATACAAACATATTTCAGTGTTTTTACGATGCAGATGCACTGCCCCAAATACGCGAATAGTACCCGACACCTCTCTCCCTTTCAAAGCGATTATAACAAAACTTCGTCATTGTCTGCTAATGTTTGTATTCTACACTTGTTATCTCTAAGCCACTTCAGTTGGTTTACTGGAGCTAGCCACTTCAAAGCCGCCAGTTCCAGTAAACCAACTGTTGAGTGAGTTTTTTGATTTCAGTGTCAAGACAGCTTCAAATAGAATAAGTGACATTATTACCTGATTATTCAAATATGATAAACAAGATTTTAATTGATTTGGCTTATTATGGAAGATTCTAGTTTCATATTTAGACTTCGAGCTAGAAATTTTTCATTAGAATTAATATGTATTTTTAAGCGATCATTTATCCACCTATTACTTGTATAAATTCAGTCTGTGACAACAACTGGACAGGAATTTCCAAATCGCTACCGTTCACGGCAACATAAATATTGAAAATAGGTGTTCGAATTTCCACTCTCATTTTCAGGGTGGGGAATATTTGTTAGGCTTCAGGTCAATCCTTATTGACCTGATTAAATGATCAAAGGTATTCAAGCCATGACAGTCCGTTTTTTATTTATTTATTTATTTATTTATTTTAGTTGCTTGTCATTTGAGCAAGCTCCTTTAGACGTGTGCTTGTTAGCAGAAGAGACGTATTTCTTTCTTTCATATAGCTCACATGCACTGCCCCAAATAGGTGAGCAGTACCTGAGTGACACTTATCTTCCTTTCATATGATCTTGCTACACTTGTTTTCTTCCGCAAATAAATAATACTATTAAAGCTACTAGCTCGAATAAACCAACACGATTCATTATCTAATCTAATCCAAATAGAAAAAAAAAAACGAATGTCATGAGCCGAGATAATTTCTTTCAGCTAATAATGTGACAGACAATAATAGCTTATTCTGCATATGTAATAAACAGAATCAAGTTTTCTTTAATACATATACCGTATTTACTCGTATATAAATAACACTATTTATACTTGATTTATACTTGAAATCTGAGGTGCGACTTATACGCGAGGCAATGCTAAAACTATCAAGAAAAAAATTTTTTGTACCAAGATTTAACACTAAATCAGGGGTGTTACTGATACACGAGGAAGTACGAGGAAATATTTCATACGAACGAGTATTTTTAAACGATTGTAAACCATTTGTTTACTTGTCCAAATTTCTATTTTACAAAATTGGACAGCGACAATTTCTTATGGATCTCTCTTAATCATTAGTGTATCAATAATTGGCATGTTTGAAAATGTTCAGTTTTTTGGTTTTTCTTTTATGCAAGGTATCTACTCTGATCGCTATCGATTCTGTTGTGGCATCACCCCACAGAAACGCTTTCAATTTACCCATTTTCATGTTTTGGTTGCGCCAATTCAACACTGATTAGAGGTATATCTATAATCGAAGGCATTCTTAACCATGACCATCCCAACTTTTTTTGGCGGGAGGAGTGGTGTCAAGATATGTTTTTTTTTAAAGACAGTAGTGTGTGTATCTTTTTTTAGAGATAGGAGTTTGGTTCAAAGGCGATTAGGCTGCTATTTCTAGTACGTCGAGAAGGCATAAATAGTGTTGTTCTGAGTTCAAGTTTCTCTATAAATATGACATGGCAGATGAGATAGAGAAACACTCGAAATAGTTTAATGCCGGTCTTCTCTCAAGCGTTCAATTCTTGCCGATTTCATCTTTGCTTCTCATCCCTCTGGGGTCAGTGAATAAAAATATATCATTCGGTTTCCAAATTTGTTATTGTGTGCTAATGCCAAGTGTAAGAAATCCTTCCACAAATAAAATGCTGAGCAACACAATTGTGTGTGCGCGCGCGCTTATCTGCAACAAGTTCAATGTTTTCCAATCCTACAAAATAATTGCTCAAATATTTCGAGTGGTTCTTCTAGATGACACTACCTCCTTCGGGATGTATAGAGTGGAATCAGTTTTCCTCCTCTCCTTGCAACTAGATTAATTATAGACTTATTGTTATACTTGGGGATGGTCGTATTTTGCTCTTTCGTTACACATACTGTGACCTTTTCAACGACTTTTTATGCCACGTGTCACCTCTTGTTCTGCAGAACTAGAGGAGACACGTAGGGTAGAGTTGTTGAACAGGTCACAGGATGTGTGACGAAAGAAGATCGACAAAGAAACTAACATAATAAAGCTGAAGTGAAGACCAAACAGTGCATGTGTTTAATTGGCAAAATATGACAATCCCGAAGTAAAACAATATCTGTTTCAACACGCAATTTCACATCAAGAATCTTACAAAACGAATACATAAACGTAAATATGGCAGCCAAATGCCTCGTCATCTCTCCCTTAAGGTAGCCAAATGCCTCGTCGTCTAATTAGTGATGTGCAGGATGGACCGCGGGACTACCTTGTGGTGAGAGAGCTTACGCCTGTAGGGGAGCTCTGTCGAAGAGGTTAACGAATATATAGACGGTTTTAATTTAATTTTAATTGTAAGAAATATAAGCCAATTATATATTTTATAAGTGGAAAAAGCGCAAATTTTCTACGTTTTATTTTTTATCAACTTTTTTCTTCAAAGATAAATCATAATTCATCATTTACATGACGTTAAATCCAACCACTGGAAAACACTCTGTAATACATCCTTCCTTTGATGTCCTAAACACGTGTTAGTTTTTGTTTTCTGCTTCGCCGTGAGTTAACAAAACAGTCCTTCCCATTGTTGTTGTGTCCTTGAACTTGTTAGCTCTTCGTTGACACTCCTTGTAAACAAGCTAGAGGTTATGAAAATAATTCTCAATAGAAAAGATTTGAAAAAAAGACATTTTCCCATAGAAAAGCTAGAAATCAAGATATTTATATAAATTTACTGTTTTTATTTTTCTAAAAAACAACATTCTAATGATTTTATTAGTGAATAAACTTAACATATATATATATATATATATATATATATATATTTGGTTTTTGGATTCGGTTTGCTAGATTCTTTATGTGATTTCGTGTGTTGAAGCATATTCTGTTGTGTCTGGGGAGAGTCATTCTTTTTTAACACACTCACCGGTAAAATTTCCACTTATTTCTTTTTTATATTTTTCTAAAATTTTCGTTGCAAGACGCAACGAAAATTTTAGAAAAAAAAAAAAAAGAAAGAAGTGGAAATTTTACCGGTGAGTGTTAAATTATAAGACACCAAACGAGAATGACTCTCCCCAGACACAATAGTATATATATATATTCCAGTCATTTGAACTGCAGCCGGTCTTCTTTCTTTACTTTTCTTTTTTTTTTTTCCTTTGCCAAATAAACACACGCACTATATAGTCGTTCTTCACTCGTTTATCACTGTTCTTATTCTAATTCATGTCCATTGTCTGGAAATCTTTCGTCACTCATCTGTGACCTCTTCAGCCAGCAACAGAATGGAATAAGCAGAGCAGCAGGAGCACACACAAAGACGGAAAGTGTCGTTGAGGAGGTCACAGATGTGTGACGAAAGATTTCCGGACAATGGACAGGAGTTAGAATAAGAATAGTAATAAGAACAATGAAGAAAGAATATGTAGTGCGTGTTTATTTGGCCCCCCCCCAAAAAAAAAGACCGTCCCGATATACTATATATATATATATATATATATATATATATATATATATATATATAATTCTCTCTTTGAGATGGTTTAGTTGAATACTGTTTATTTGTTTATTATTGCTTTTTATAAAAAAAATTCGTGGAGGCTGCGAGCTGGCTGAATCGCTCCTGCGTCAGAAAAATATAAATATCTTACTGCAATTTTTTTCCCCGTTCTTTACGTACTGAGTTCAAATCCCGTGCAGGTCAACTTTGCCTTTTGTCCCTTCGGCCTCGATAAAATAAAGTACCAGTGAAGTAGTGAGATCGATTTAATCGACTGTCCCCCTCCCCCTCAAGATTACTGGCATTATGTCATTTTAAGGATTCGTGGGTTGGCAAAGTCGGCAGAGCGGCGGATAAAATGATATTTTGTCACTGTCTTTGACTTTTTTGAGTTCGAATCTTGTCGAGGTAGACTTCGCATTTCATCCCTTCGAAGATGATAAAATCAAGTACTGAGTTGCTACCCACTTCACCTCAGTACTGATAATCGATTCTATTTAGTGTTAACGAGAGAATGGCTCGTTTTCCCCTGAATGTAGGGGAAACAATCTGCATAAAGCCAAACAGTAGACGAAGCTGCTTGTTGGAAAATGTAATACAGTTCCAAGCAAAGAAAACTGGTATACCACATTAATATGATTTTAGTAAAATGTGAAAAGGAAAGTACATTTCTAAAAATAAACAAAAGTAAGATACTTTCATGTGTGTCAAAATTTATAAATATATGTATGAGAGAGAGAGAGAGATCGTCCAGCTGACTATCGCACACTCTCTTCATCTCTCTCCCTCTCTCTCTCTCTCTCTCTCCCTCCTACCACTCTGGTTCTCCCAGTTGTTCTCTCTTTTAGCATCCTCTCACATTTGCTCTCTTCCATTACTCTCTCTCTCCTCTTTATCATTTTGGTTATGCTGTTTCTATCTCATTTCCATACCAACAACCATCATTTACTGGCTCTTGGTCACGTACTTTCTATTCCATCCTCTCGCCAACAACCTTTATGTAGCTGTCTGCTGCTACTACTACTTATCACGTCCTTGCTCCTATGACCTTGACCTTCTTTAAAGCGGAAAGTAATTGTGCAGGTGTGTGTATATGTATGTATGCATATATATATATATATATATATATATATATATATATATATATATATATATATATATATATATATATATATATATATATCGTAAAATCGTTTCACTTGCGCTTCTACACATTATTCGACCTGCAAGAAGTCTAAATTTCCCTAAAAGGTGACGAATTTGTCACGGACGGTTTGCTCTGGGCTAACCTGGGCAAAACAACGACTATAGTAAATTGTCAAAGTAGGCCTTGTGCATTGCCAGTATCAAACTCGCTTTTCCTTGTCAGACAAAGGCAAGGAGAGTGCTTGACGTTTGCGATTCCGCCAAGATTATTTTGATCGATGTGGTTGATGTCAAGCTTGAAATTTTGTTGCGATTACGTGAGGAGGAGACGGGGAGAATATCAGGGAGTTCGATTCTGAAGGAAATGAGATACGAGAGGATAGGTATATTTGGTGTGGTTAGTGTACAGTTTGCCAATTAAGAAACAAAAAACATGAGATGCTGTAGCAGTAGAAGAGATAGAGAATGGCGATAAGTAACCATTGTATGTTGGTGAATTTGTGCCAAATGCCAAATGAAATTTCTTCTGGGTGTAGTCTGAAATATTTGTGTGGAAGTAGTTGTGGCATCTGAAATATGGAGACTTATTGATTACCATGAGAAATAATCAGATATGATGTCTAGAATTTATAACGTTTGAGGGGTTTGGGTGCGTGTTATTTATTAGCAGAGAGAATAAGATGTTGTGTAGCGATTCTCTTGTTGTTGAAATAAACTTTGGTGTCTTGTTCTCCTCGTAAGATGTTTGTGAAGTTTGTTTTAGCAGTGCATGACTAGCTTTAGCAAACTTCTTTGTGCATAGAAGGCAGAGTGAAGGCTAATATCTGCGTGAGTGTATTTAGAATTATAAGTAAACAGCGAGGTCTGGACTATACAGTTTGAAGATGATGGAACGAATACCGCCAATATAGGTCGCTATGTTGGACCAGAGAATGATTTCAAATTTAACGATTCTGTGTATATGGTGATGAAGCAGGTGAGGCCCAAAGAAGGGTGAGGTTAACTTTTATGTGTACAAAATGGAATTAGAAGCAAAATAAACAAACAGTGAAGTTGACGAATGTCTCTACAGAAATGCCACAGCGTTAGAATCTTGAAAATGGTGAGCGAGAGTATTCTAGGAAATTAGTAAAAATCTTTTTAGACAAGGAACTAGAAGGCGCTGCTGCAACTTGGGAAGTGTGTGTGTGTGTGTGTGTGTGTGTATGAGTGTGAGAGAGAGAGAGAGAGAGAGAGAGAGAGATTTATAATGAACATTGCAAGAAGGTGTCTTTGCTTTCATGTTGGCCGGTAGCGAAGTTGGTCGGAAGCGACCAGAAGCGTTTCTGCACTTCGTATGTTTGAGTGCATGGTGTGAACTTAGTGGAATAATAAGGATAGCTTTGAGGGAGACTTACTGAGTGTGTGCAATCTGGAGTTGAATGAAAAGAGGGCACCAAGTGTGGACACTCTTTCTGGGGAGATACTGCTTATAGACACCACGATTGTTGAGAGGTGAAAAAAAGGAGCGTGTCGCAAAGTTGATAGAGAACTTTTTGGCAAAAGACTGAAAGGACCGGTTAAGGTTTGGAAGCCAGTAGAAGTTAAGGGTTGTGAAGTGTACGGAAGCATCCCTCTTAGTTCGAATGATGGTCTTGCGGGTATCACGCAACTGGGTAAAATATGCCAAACAGTATATAGCGGTAGACGATTTTTTCCAATTGGGTATTAAAACTTACCGTAAATTGTAAACGATATTCTGTGCGACGAATTAACTACTTACGGCTGTAAGTTTTGGTTGTATGTGTGGGTGAATGTAAAGTTATGCCTAAAGATTGGTGTCGGTCATCTGTCTGTATAACCCTGTCCAGTCGGCTGAGTCAAAGTTCTATAGGGCCTGGAAAGTGGATGGCATTGCATAAGCATGTGGATATGTGGTGGGTAGTCGAGATAAGACGGTGGTCAGATCATGGCAACAACTTGACAAAAACGTTTCAGTTTGGTCAACATTGTTATCTACCTATATCACTTTTGGGTGATTATATTTATAGGCTTGCTTGTGGTAAGATTTGTTATCAGTAAGTCGTAGCTTCCATAGTTGGTTTATACTGACTGCTGTTAATGCTCACTATTGCACTAATCAAGGGAGACAATTCTTGATTGCAAAAACACCTTGTCATAATGTTTTTAGGTCAGTTGACTCAAATGTCACTTTCTGTTGACTTGATCTCGGTGTACTTTTAGAAGACAAATGTAACGTTGTGATGATGAAACCGTTCTCAACGATGTTATAGATGTAAGGGAAGAGATTGTATCATTTGAAAATCAATAGTTGTACACAAACTTAACGATATCAAAATTTACATCTTGCTCTTTACAGTCTTAATACACGTTTTTTTTTTTTCTTTTGCTTAAGTTCAGTTTTTTCTTTTTCGAGGGAAAGGCTTATCTTTTTCATTCTTTCTTTCTATTTTTTTTCCCTTGGGTTCACCATTTTAGTGGGAGAGACTGATTTTTCTTTTTTAACTCAGCTTTTTAAAATTTTTATTTTTATCTTTTTAATTTTTTTTTTAAGAACGTGAGGCACTAAAGTTGATATAAACCGTTCAGGTGGGTCACTAGATGCATTCAGAAGTCTCTGTTACCCAGATAACCTGTTTTGGTCCAGATCAGCACTGATGGAATAGACCTATAATCAAAAGCATTCAAAGCTGCAGCTGCAACCATTCTGTCTTTCTCTTAGGCATTGTTTATCTTAGTGTATATTATCCAGTATGGTTATCTGTTTACTTGATGGGGGACATATAGCTGCTATTTCTAGTAGGGTGATCAACCATGTGTAGTGACTCCCTCGTTAACTTGTCCTAGATGACTTAATCAATGCTGATGTTCGTTGCAGTGAGAGTAAGGCCTCAAGGAGTGTTATCTGTTGGTAACAAACAGCTTTTCTTAAAGGCAGATGGCATCACATTATAAGAGTATAGCAATTAGTAAATGTGGAAGATTTGTAGAAGCTGGAGAAAAATGATTCAAATAGGATCTGTAGGAGGTACCTGACATGACAGTAGGTGGAGTTGAGAGTGGACAGGCATTAAAGTCATCAGTCAATGTGTTCAGGAGAGACAAGTGTACTGGCATGGACATAAAATGTGAATGGATAGTACTTCCTGGATTAAAACTGCTCCTTTGGCAGTGGGTTTTTTTAATTATTTTTTCTCAAGAAAGACCTGAGATGATATAAGATTTAAATCACTGCAGACCCATCCAATCTGTGCCATAAACACTGGAGCAATGATATCTGTTGACTAAGTGACTCCATCACTCAGATTGAAATAATGAACAGGCTCAAGTTCACTTGAGTAATGTATAATCTTCAAAGATGTGTTCCAAGAATTAAAATGGTTTTCAAATATATTTCTGAAATAAATCTAAATTTTACTACATTTAATTTATTTAGCTTACTAAGACCATTCATCTTCATTATATTTTAACATATTTTATTTTCTTACTTCAATAATGGGAATTTAGTTGAATATTTTATTAAAATAAAATTTAGTATTCCAGACAAAATTATATGTTTGCTAGCTGGGTAAAAATAGGCTTTACAAAACAATATAAACACCTTCCAGACCCCAAATTTTATATTTATTTTTACATGTTAGCATTAGCTTCTTAGACAAGCACATACTTTATGGTTATACATATGTATATATAAGAGCATGTTTCTAAGAAGTTTTTCTTCCCAATGATTCTGGTTTCCACTCCATTACATCACATCTTAGGCAAATATCTTCTACTAAAGACTCGGGTTAATCAATACCCTGTGAGATGAATTTGGTAGATGTTTGATAGATGAAAACTATCCAGATGCTCATCATACATGTATTTGTATGCTTACCAGTGTAAAACTTGAATATCTCAAAAACATTTTGGTATTTATAATTTGATAAATTAAGTTTGAGATTGAAATAAGTACTGAAGTCGGTTGGTTAAAAAGTCTTGAAGGCAATGCCCCAGCATGGCATTTGTCTATTAACTGAAACCAGTAAAAGAATAGAAAAACAGTCTTCATTACACTGACAACCATAGCAGACAATATTTGAGCCAACAAAGGAACTGTGGTGTAAATTTACTTACCTACTTAATCACCCTTAACAAACATTTCTACCATTTTAAAATTGTGAACCACATATTCTCGGTGTGAAATCTTATAACAGCATGCTCTAAATAGACAGTGTGGCTGCAGCTAGAATGCTGACTGAACAGTTCTTAAATTGGCTACATCCCAGAGCAGGGTTAACTGGGCCTTCTCAACAAATAACAACTATCTTAACTGAGAAAGGTAAAAATAATATAATTTACCTTGAAGCAGAATGCACAAGTGGAAGCATGAATGTCTACATTTGTGAGTAGTCTAGCATCTTAAATATCACCATCTTGTAAAGCATTCTATACTTGTTCATAGGTTTACATATTTCTCACAAATAAATAGGTTAGGTTACGTGATGTACTTTAAGGCATAAAATTAACAGAATTGTTACAATGTTGGATAGAATAGCACACAATATTTTTTGCAATTTTCAGTACTCTGAGTTCAAATCCTGCCAAGGTCAACTTAGCATTCTTTCTTTTTGGGGTCAGTAAGAAAAAAAATACCACTCCAGGACAATGGATGAGTGGAATTGCTAGAAGGTCAGATGGGATGCCTTGCAGTATCTCTTCTGACTCTGCATTCTGTTTTCAAATTCCACCCTTTTACAGAAAAATGGTAACAACTTCTGTCAAGAGTTGTGACCAACACATCATGTCAGCTATTTGAAAAACTATGGAAATATAACTTCCTTGGTTCCACGTAAAAATTAACTGCCCACACGATATACTTTCATTATAATGAAATAGATATTCTGCAACACCAACTGGCTGCCATTCATATATATACATGTAAAGCAGCAAGCTGGCAGAATCATTAGCATGCCAGACACAATGCTTAACAGCGTTTCATCTGTCTTTATATTCTGAGTACAAACTTTGCTGAGGTCAAGACTGCTTTTCATCCTTTTGTGTTGATAAAATAAATACCAGTTGATTTTAGATGTAAAATATAGCTCCATATCATATAACTATAAACTGCTAATTAATAAGGTAATCTTAATCAATTCTTGAATATTATCCTGTTAATGAGCAGTTTACAGTTATAGAATATATAGATACTAGCTGGCCCTGTGCCATCAAAAATGACAGCTAATTGTAGTATTATATATATATATATATATATATATATATATATATATATAGATATATATGGATGGTAAATCAAATTAATACACTTGTCAGTGTTATCTACCGGTTGTCTTTTAATGTGACATCATCATTTGTTACTGAAAGAACGCTGGTTCACACATTCACATACTACCCTTCTACACACACACACACACACACACACACAAACACATACACACATATACTCACACAAAGTTGAAACGCTCTTTGATTTTTCTTTTCGGCATTGAATGTTCACTATCTCACTTCCATTGCACACACACACACACACACACAAACATTCACTTACCTCCCTTTTACATACAGACACACATACTCACACAGTTGAAACGCTCCCACTACCAGTTTGCCATCACCCCTTCCTTCCTTATTCATCTATCACCCCTTCCTTTCTCATTCATATGTTGTGACAGAGAAAAACACAAGAGTATTATTATAGTAAATGTTTTTAGTTTGAATCTAAAATGTTGGATTTAGTCTTGGTAGCTTTCTGAATTTCTTTGTTGAACATGGATCCCTAGAAATCAGAGCTTGGAACATGTAACTCCAGCCTTTAAAGCATTTGTAATTTCTCTTGTTTGATTGAGCAATTTTCTATGAAGTTTTTTCAAATATTTTCTGTCAATTTTATTGTAAGTTTATTTATTTCTTTATTCACAGAGAATCTACTATATCTCTCTGGAATTCTACATGGGGAGAACTCTGGTCAACACCATGGTCAACCTGGGTATCCAGAATGCCTGCGATGAAGCCATGTACCAGGTAAAATTTTTCCCAATTATTTTCTTTCACTTTTATCGTTCATTTAAAACTAATTTATTTTTAAAAAGAATCTGACATTAAGAATGATCTCTTGTATAAATAATAATTTTTTGCATTAACACATTAACACAAAAGTTGTATGTCGAATCACCTTTGTCTTGATTTCAGCTCAGAACATAAAGGCCTTCTTTATGAATATTAAAAATACTTCAAATGCAAAGTAAAATAATTTTAATTTTATAAGTCTTGTGAATTTTGGTTCTAAATTCATTTACTTGCTTCCAGCCCAAGTAACAACACTTTTTTCCTGTCCTGATTCTCAGACAAAGGGCAAAACCTAAAACTTTAGCTTATATGCTCTTTATGATTAACTTTGACCATCACCTCAGTTTCTTCAGAATCATCTTTGATATCATGATAAAACTGATCAGCTGTTATATTTTTTTTAAACAGACAAAATAAAGAGTCAGTCAGTAAAAAAAAAAAAGAAAAAAACTAATAGAGAAAAATAAATTCAGATTCTTCCTTCAGATGAAACCTGATTTATTTTTGAAATTAAAAAAAAAATCAAGGTTATAAACAATAAAAAAAAAAATCAAGGTTATAAACAATAAAAAAATTATTAATACATACTAAATAAATATTTAAATACACCTTGTCAATTATTCTTCCTTCCATTACTAATCAAATGATCCAAATAAGAGATATTTGTACAGTAGTGTGAACAAAAACTTACAAGTTTATTAATATTATCCACATCAGACAAAATGCTTACTGGCATTTCATGTCTTTTCATTCAGAGTTCAGATGCTGCCAAAGTTGACTTTGTTGTTTGTCCTTTCGGAGTTGATAAAATAAATACCAGTTGAACATGAACCGATTTAATTGGCTAGCACCCTACCCATAAATTTCAGGCCTTGTGCCTAAAAGTGAAATTATTATTACCTCTGCCTTAGCAAAGGTGGAGGTATTGTTTTCAGTTATGTTTGTTTGTTTGTTTGTCCGTGGACAAGATATCTCAAGAACTACTGGATGGATTTGGATGAAACTTTCAGGGATGTTTGGCCTTGTGACTGGCACAAACTGATTAGATTTTGGGGTCAATCCAGTACCAGACAAGAATTCTAGATTATTTTTCCTGTTTTTTTTACTTAATTTTTGAGAGCAGTTGGGTTCATTTTTAGTATTCTTGTTTGTGAGAGCAGTCAAGTTTATTTCAGATATTCTCATTTTAAAAATCATCTCTGGCTAATCATTGAGAGGACGTTGGAGTTGCCTTGGTGGAGGTCTGTGCTCTCTGAGTGCTCTTATTATTAATAATAATAATAGTAATAATAATAATAATTGGAAAATTAACCTCTTACAATTAAATATACCTTAGAAATACATTGAAGCTTCTATGTGATCTTTCAATCGACTTGAAATAGCAGCTGAATTCTCTCAAACTTCACTCTACTGTCTTAAAAAAGGAAGTCCACATACAATGTAGTCCTATATAGTGGCTTGCCAGATCTTATCAGACCATCCAACTCATGGAAAGCAGGCATTGACTGATGTTGATGATGATGGTCATGGCTAGAATGTCTTTGGTCATAGGGCGTAAAAATGTTTCAGCAGAACTTATTCTAGTTAGCAGTTTCTTTTGTAGTGTGTCTGTTAGTATTGATGTGAGGGAGGCTTAATTGTGAAATTCATGCCTTTTCCAGACGTATTTCCAACATAAAAGAAATAATTACAACCAAAACTCACCACAGCTGCCACTCACAGTTAAAATAAACTATCTTATGAGGTAGAATAGCTGAAGTATATATTTCAATAGTTTAAATAGTAGATATTTTAATAGATTTAATAGCTGAAGTATGTATTTTGATAGTTTTATTAGCTGAAGAAATATATATTTCTGCATGAATAAATGTGGCTGACATTGGTTTAAAGCTTCAGTGGACAGAGTGTAAACTCTCAAAGCCTGGCCCCTCTTTTCAGAATCAGAAAATACTTCAGTCCTCAATAACTGCTAACCCTTTACCCTCTGCAAAGCTTAGGTGAAACTCACGATGAAATTTTACCTCCACATTTGTGATTATACTGCTGCTGTACAGTTAAATATCTTAGACCACACCCAGAGATTAGCATAAAATCTCTCGCAGATATGGTCAGTCTTTGACCCACAGATGTGCTGTCTTTTCTTTGTTTGTTCTACTACAATGGCCTCTGCTCTTTGGAGCTGGTTGCCATCATACCACACTGCTCAGGCACTCTCAGCTTACTTGTCACTCCTTTTGTCATCCCATATTGTGTCTACTAACCACTTCACTGAATCCTTCCTCCCCAAAAATTGTCATCCCTCTGTAACTCATTCTCTGCATGTCTTTTCTACAATTGTCAGTTTCCAGTGATCTCACTGGTCCCAAGAGATCCTGTAAAGTCATTGGCCACTGCTCCTTCCTGTAGACCTATTTGATTTACGCTTTTAACAATTACAATCTACTGTATTTCAGTAACAAGTTCACACACAACCTCTTCTATGCACACATGCGCGTGCACACACATACGAACACAATGTTAGCTCTTTTTCTTTCATTTAGTTTTAATCTTTAGAATTAAATGCTGAATTCTATTTTTCTAGCTTGGACTTGATATTGAAGAACTAGAAGAAGTGGAAGAAGATGCTGGTCTTGGTAACGGTGGCCTTGGTCGTCTTGCTGCATGCTTTTTGGACTCAATGGCTACTCTTGGCCTTGCTGCTTACGGATATGGTATCCGTTATGATTATGGTATTTTCACCCAAAAAATTAGCAATGGCTGGCAGGTAGGAAAAAATATTTATATTCTATTTCTTACTTTTTTTTTCTAACCATTTGGTTCTTATATTGGATTCTATCCTTCTAATGGTTTTTCTTAATTATTCCAAAGATTGAAGAGCCTGATGACTGGCTTCGTTATGGAAATCCATGGGAAAAATCTCGTCCAGAGTACATGCTTCCTGTGAACTTTTATGGTCGTGTTGAACACAATGAAAAGGGTACCAAATGGGTTGATACTCAGGTAAATATCATTGATGGTTATGATTGACTTGAATCCATTGTACACGTGCATACACATGGATAGAGTGATTGATTCTTGGTTATTTTCCAGTTCTTTTGCTATTATTTAGCAGTAATATCAAATATTTGTGTTATTATATTGTCCTAGATTACTCTAAAATAGAAATTTAATAACCAGTATTCATAATATGGGCCAATACTGGCCAAAACCTAAGTATCAGTATCTATAAAACAGAAGATGTTTGTGTGTGTGTGTACGTGAATGGGGGTTATGCACGTCCACAAATTAGCACGCATGTTGCTCCAATTTTAGGAGGATATTGTTCACGACCCTATCTGTGTTTTTGTCAACTTTTTCTGACAGAGGCACCCGCGTATAGCTGTAAAAATCGATAAACTTTTACCGATTTTGAAGTTTGTTGACATGGCGAAGTCAAATCTGTGCATACGCGCGTGAAGGAGAGAGAGAGAGAGAGAAAGAAAGAAAGAGAGGGAGAAAGAAAGAGAGAGAGAGAAAGAAAGAAATAGTGTGTTTGTGACAAGGGGAGAAACAGTGGTTGCCAAGCGTCTAAAAAAAGGAAAATGAAAAAGTGGAAGAGGGAGACAAAGCGGCTAAGGACAAAAAATTTCTCTCACCAAGACAGCGTCTAACAAAAAAAAAAAAAAAAGGAACGAACAAGTGGAAGAGGGAGACAGCGTATTACGAAAGAAAATGTAGCTAAGGAAGACAGAGTAAAATGCATTTTTTTTTCTTAAACATGAGATATAGTTTCAAATATAAGATGTTTTTGAAAGACACTATATTCTATAATAAGATTATATATACTTTCTCACACAACAATTCAAATATATTTATTTTAAATCGTTCATCTTTCTCCCCCCTCTCACTCTCACACATACGCACATATACTACTTTGGGAGCGAAAGAGTTTTGTTTATATTTCACAACTATGAAACAAAAACGTATGTAACAATTTGTCAGTCACCCCACCCCAAACCCGTTTTTCGGACCACAAAGGGGGTAATTTTTCAGATTAACACCCGAACGATTTCCACTAGGGTGTTACAATTAGGATTAGGGTTAGGGTTACGGTTTTAGGGTCACAGTTAGGGTTAGAGTTAACCTAGAAGGGACAGGCTCCTTATTTTTTGGTTAAGGTTGTTGGTAAGCTTTCCTAAGTTACTCCAATCCAGATCCCCAATGCAAACCTTCAGATCAACCTTCTCCTATGCAGATCTCTAATGCAACATTTAAAAAAAGAGTCAATAAGTGAAAATAACCAATAAACGGATTCCTTATGGGATTTCCCAATCAAATTGCCAGCAAACCATTTTCAGCTAAACCAATTTCAACGGATTTCGCTCAAATCTGATGTCGATGTTACTTATTTTGGTTTGAAATAAAGGACTTAATCATTTAATAATCCTAGCTTAATCCCGAGCAGCGCCGGGTTATACTGCTAGTATATTATAAAAAGAAGAAAGCTAAAATTTTTTATAGTATGTAGGGAGCTCATAATTCAATCTGATGTTTAATTTGGGGTCCAAGAGAGTCAAAGACATTATACTGATAGAAGATTGTCCTTCCATCATAAGACAGTTAACATTGCTAAAAACGTTTTGGTGCTTTATCCAAGTTATTTAGTAAAATTGCTCTTTCCAGGGACACAAAAATATATCCTCAAATAAGAACTTTGAGTTGGTAGTTATTCACACATATCTGTCTTTGAGTTTGTCTTTCACTGCTGGCAACCAGTAGAGGTTTGTCTATGTTCCCCATAACCTTGCAGTTCAGCAAAAAATGTTCAATAGAATAAATATCAGACTTAAAGATAAGTACTGGGGTTCATTTGATTGACTATGCTCCAACAAGGCTGTTGTCCAACGACTGAAACGAGTAAAAGAGTAATATGTTAAGCAAAAACTGTTAAGCTGGTATTTAATGTAATGCAGAAGGAAAAAAAATTAATAACACTTATGTAGTGATACCATTAAAATATTATTAGTCTTTGAACTAATGTTTTCTTCTTGTTGCTGCATAAGTGTTATTAATTAACAAGACATTTTTCATTACTACATTACGTAAAAGTGTAAAGGCCCTCTTTGGTCCCCCTCTGAGGCACAAGTCTGGGCAAGGTTGTTTATGGAAGACCAGCAGTTGCCCATACATACCAGCCTTCTCTCTCTCTATGCCACTGATGTTATCCAAGAGAGGCAAAAACTGATACAACTTGGCACCAGTGTTGTCACAACTCATTTCTACAGCTGAGTGAACTGGAGTAATGTGAAATAAAGTGTCTTGCTCAAGAACACAACATGCAGCCTGGTCCGGGAATCAGACTCACTACCTCATGATTGTCAACTGCTATTATTCATGCAGAAGGTGACTCCGGGTAATTTGTCTGTCATTATGATCAACAAAACATAGCCATAACATTATTCATCATCATCATTATTGTTCTCTCTTGATATGTGTTATGCTTAACTATGAAACAGAATCAAAGACATAATGGAAATTTTTAGCAAACTTAAACCGTGTAAGACGATCAATGACATAATCAAAATCTTTAAGTTTTGAGTTTGCACATTAAACAGCCTTAACTTTAGAATGAAAGTGAAGATATAACTGAAATCTTTTACATTATGTGGGGACAATAAAGATGGCAAGCTGGCAGAAATGTTAGCATGCTGGGCAAAATGCTTAGTGGTATTTCATCTGTCTTTACGTTCTGAGTTCAAATTCCGCTGAGGTTGAATTTGCCTTTTATCTTTTCGGGGTCGATAAATTAAGTGCAAGTTGCATACTGGGGTCAATCTAATCGACTGGCCCCTTCTCCAAAAATTTCGGGACTTGTGCCAAGAGTAGGAAAGATAATGAGGGGACAATCAATAAATTTATGTACCAAAATGGAAACATAAACATAAAACAAAGCGGCGAGCTGGCAGAAACGTTAGCACGCCAGGCGAAATGCTTAGTGGTATTTTGTCTGCCGTTACGTTCTGAGGTCAACTTTGCCTTTCATCCTTTCGGGGTCGATAAATTAAGTACCAGTTACGCACTGGGGTCGATGTAATTGACTTAATCCCTTTGTCTGTCCGTGTTTGTCCCCTCTATGTTTAGCCCTTTGTGGGCAATAAAGAAATAAGAAACATTTATAAACCATGGAGTTTCTGTGGGTCCTGCTTGTATTTGTGAATCTTACAAGCAGTCATTTTTCATTATTTTCAAACTTTTCCAGAATATTTTAAACTCATTGCAAACAATTTTTTCTTTAACTAAAATCATTTTATTTTATTTCATTTTTCAGTTAGTATTTGCGCTTCCTTTTGACAACCCTATACCTGGTTATGCTAACAACACCGTGAATACACTGCGCCTGTGGTCTGCTAAGGCACCCAACAGCTTCAACTTAAAATTCTGTACGTATGACTCTATTGTTTATGTTATTGTTTTCTTTATTGCTATATGCAAATTGAATTGTAAATCACTTCTGTAATTAAGATTGATGTGTGGGGGTTCCACTTTGGTCACTGCCACTCTCTCTTTTATAATGTAGCTCTACATATTTGCAATGCATTCAACCATTAATTAGCAGAACATACAAACATTTAATCTTTTTATCCTGCCTACTTTAAATTCATATTGTATGCATGTGTGTGTGTATGTGTGATTATCATTTACATTTCATATCCCATTTTAAACTAGCATGGGTTGGATGGGTTGTCATGGTCTGAATTGGTTCTTATTTAGAATTACTGCCTTCCAAGATGGATCAGAGAACCAGGTCTTACTCATATATCACTTTTTTTGGCAGAGTTTCTATTGCTTGATGCCCTTTCTAACACCAACTGCTTAACAGTGTACTGCATGCATTTTATCATGGCACCAACACTACAGAGCTTGTCATGTTCTGGACAAAACTAAAGAAGCCTTGAAACCTTGACTGGTCTCTACTCAATTTGCCATAACTTTACAGAAAGGTATACTGGATGCATTTCATCATGGCACCAACATAAGTGGTTGTCATGCTCTCTGAGAAAATAAAGCATCTTCTCAGCTCTATGTTGTCTCTATTTGTTTGCCAATAATAGTTGAGTTAGTTTTAACATATTTAATGCAATGAACATCTAATTAGAATTGCTTATCAGTATGCACAAGCTGATTTTAGGTACACCATGTCTGTGTGTGTGTTGTGAGAGCCAGAAGAGTTGGCAGTAGGAAGGGTGTCTGGTGGTCTTAAAGCACTGCTTCAGAGATATTGTCTAACCACCCATACAGGGTAATTGAGGTTCATTTCTCTTTATGATGAGTTTATTGTACAAGCTTTAAAGTTTCAATATTTTCTTTACAGTTAACAGTGGTGAGTACATCCAAGCTGTCTGTGATAGAAACCTTGCTGAGAATATCTCCAGAGTCTTGTATCCAAATGACAATGTAAGTAACTGGACAATTGTTCTTTAATTTTAATAGAAAGGACTTTTCTTTCAATCTCAAATTATCTACGGTATTCCCCTGCTGTGATGGATAGAAAATTTGCAGAAATAGTACAATAAAGGAAAAGATATCTTAAAGTTTTTTTTTCTTTTACTGGTTCATGTTTTTAGACTATAATCATTCCACAGGGTTTTAATTAACCATATCAACCCCCATACTGTTACGTATTATCTAAACCTATATTTACTGAAGTGCTAAAATCGAAAATAACCCAATACACAAGAATGGTCCGTCAATAAATACACTTTTCTCTGTATTCTGGGATTATTTTCTATCTTATATTTGATAAAGGAAAGCTTTCCCAAAGTATAATGGAAACATTAAACAACCTATGTATACAATAGCTTGTCTTAAATACTTTATCCCATTTCTCATTTGCTTTGGTGAAACGTCTTAAAATTATTTATATCATTTACATATTGCAGTGTTTTAAGCAAATTACAATACTTTTTTTATTCTATTTTGTATTTTATTTTTCCTTCTATTCAAACAAAATGTTTTTTCTAATTTCTTTTAAACTTCTCCTCTTACTTCCACAGGTATTTGAAGGTAAAGAACTCCGCTTGAAACAAGAATACTTTTTAGTTGCTGCCACTCTGCAAGATGTCGTCCGTCGTTACAAGTCATCCAAATTTGGTTGCCCAGATGCTGTTCGCACTTCCTTTGACACCTTCTCTGATAAGGTAGAAACAATGTTCTTTATTTTTGTAGAAACAGAATATATTAATGCTCTTTAAGTTCTTCTTGGCAGTATATTTCTTTTGCACTTGAATCTCTCTCTCTTTCCATATTACATTGGTCTTTCTGTCTTTCTTCCTTCCATTAAGTAAAACACCATCTGTAGCATATCAATGTCCCAGCTAAGTGAACCGGATTAAAATAGATTAATGTAGCTGTGCAAGTGCTCATGATCTAAGTTCATGATTCAGGACGACTGGATGAAGCTATAGTAGTTAATATTTAATTTGGATCTTTGCAGGCTAGTGATTGGGAAAACATTCAAAGAAGGGGAGGAGAATTAATAAATCTAGGATAGGAGGGGTAGAAAATTGAAGACTAAAGAGTGGTAAGTGGTAAAGAAGTAATTCCATCAATTCAGTTAGAGGAGGAGGAGGAGGAGGAGGAGTAGTAGTAGTAGTAGTAGTAGTAAAATAAAAAAATAAGGAGAGGGAGGATAAATTTTAATGGACCAATGATTTTAGTGTCTGAACGTGGACTTGTCTATCAATATATCAGCTTGGTAAGTAGATAATGTATGAACACTGCTCCAACATGGAAAAGGATTGTGCCTCTGAGATTAGCAACTGCTAAGGTATATGTTGCCTCTTGAACAGAAAATAAACCTTTGGGATTTAGTTTTGTTTATATCTAATGCAAAGGTGGGTACTGTTAATCGAAAGTTAACTTTGTTAACCATTAATCCATTGAGTGAAAAGCAGATTGTATGATGCGTAGGCTTGAAAGAAATGAAGCCAGTATGCTTCACTGTACATGCAATATTGGTGTGCATGTTCAACAGAGTGTAAGCATCTTGAAAGAAAGGTTAGGCATAAGAAGCATCAGATGTGGTGTGCAAGAGAGACAACTGCGTTGGTATGGTCATGTGATGCATATGGACAAGGACAGCTGTTTAAAGAAGTGCCAATCTCTAACTGTGGAGGGAGCCTGTGGTAGAGATAGATCCAGGAAGACATGGGACGAAGTGGTGAAGCATGATCTTTGAACTTTGAGACTCACAGAGGCAATGACCAGTGACCAAGACCTTTGGCAATATGCTGTGCTTTAGAAGACCTGTCAAGCCAAATGATATCATAGTCATGATTGATGCTGGTGTCACATAATTGGTACCTGTGCTGGTGGAATGTAAAGGGCACCTTTCGAGCGTTGGGCCTCATGGAGGCAAAGTGGCTGAGTTTCCTTTCGTGACACTGACAAACTGTCTCTCATCTAGGCTAACTCTCTCCCTAATTAGTTGGGCTTTGACTCTCTCTATGACTTTCATCACCTGATCCAATAATTTGATACCTCTAATTATTTCTATCTAAAGCATCACCTTTACCTTTGTGGCACTTGGCTGTGGTGCTGCTACACCAGTCATTGGGTATGACTCCTTCGAGTACCTCCTGGTTATAATAATCATTTTGTACACCCAGTCTGATGAAAGACTATGTATTCAAGTAAACAATCAGATTGTGTGTGTATGTACACACACACACACACACACACACATGTAAACAATCAGTTTCTAGTTAATCAACTAAAATATTAACCTCATTATCTGCCTCCAGTTTTACTAAACTTCTAATTTTTCTCTTTTTCTCTTTGACAGGTGGCAATCCAATTAAATGACACTCATCCTTCATTGGCAATTCCTGAGCTGATGCGAATCCTTATTGACGTCGAGTGCCTGCAGTGGGATAAGGTATTCCTTTGCTTGTCTCTCAATCTTAAAAAATTAGATCCAATAGTTGGAAGAAGTAAGGATGAGGACATTTTATATAAGAGTGTATGTGCACAGAGTTGTGTTTGCTGTTTTGTGAGACCTATACCAAAATGCAAAAATAGATATTAGAGACAATTGTGATGATGATGATAACAATCAGTGTTTTTTCAACCAGTTTTCAACTTATGGACCCTTTTGATCCCTATTTTACTTGAATGGACCCTCCTAGCCATTCAATGTTTAAAAAATCCTGTTATATTTTCATAGACGACTGGCACCCATGCCAACCTTCCTTCATTGGACACTAAACTCTGCTTGCGAAGACCTGTTGGGGCAAGTGAAATTGAAACTGAACCAAATTCAATAACTGGCACCCGTGCCAGTGGAGTGCTAACAGCACCATCCGAGTGAGATCACTGCCAGAGCAGCTGTCTGGCTTCCATGCTGATGGCACGTAAAAAACACCGTTTGAGCGTGATCGTTACCAGTGTCGCCTTACTGGCACTTGTGCCGGTGGCACGAGAGCAAAACATTTGAGTGAGGTCGTTGCCAGTGCCGCTGGACTGACTCCTGTGCAGGTGGCATGTGAAAAACACCATTTGAGTGTGGCCATTGCCAGTATCACCAGACTGGCCCTCGTGCCTGTGGCACGTAAAAGCACCCACTACATTCTTGGAGTGGTTGGCATTAGGAAGGGCATCCAGCTGTAGAAACTCTGCCAGATCAGATTGGAGCCTGGTGCAGCCATCCAATTCGCCAATCCTCAGTCAAATCATTCAACCCATACTAGCATGGAAAGCGGACGTTAAACGATGATGATGATGAAGAAATTGTATACAAAAATAATTGTTAAAATATTTTGTGTTTTGTAGAAGTATATTTGATTTATTGCACATAAATTTTAACAACAAAATCTTTTATGGACCCCCAAGGGCCATATGGACTCCAATTGAGAACCACTGATGGTAATGATAACAAGATAACATCCATTATTATGTTAAATCTCTATGGTGTCAGCTTCTATTTAAGTTCTGTTTCTATTTTGTCCACTATCACTTGTAGCAATCTTTTTTTTTTTTTTTTTGTTTAGAAATTAATCATTTATATTTTCCATTCTGCTGTTGATCGCACATTTCACCATTTGCTTTGGCTGTGTCATCTACATATTGATGACCAAATGTCATCACATGTCCTGTTTACTGTGTTGACCTCCTCAACAGGGAAATTTATGATAGACAAAGAATGAGGCATATAAATACTGAAAATCACAGCATAATGATATGACACACTCTTGATGGGTTTTTTTCCCCCCCTTATATATTTCTTGCTCCTTTCATACCCTGACCTCCCACCCTCTCTCTGACTGTTTGTCTTTCTTCCCTCCCCCACCTCTGAATCCATTGGTGATTTCAAAATGCCTGACCCATGCAAGAATGGGAAAACAGGCATATGCAGAATAGGTGATGATGATGATGGCAGCTGAAGCCACAATGTAACGGTATGTGGTCCATGAAATAAAAAAGGAGTGAGTGTGTGTGTGTGTGTGTGTGTGTGCGTGTGCGCGCGCGTGCGCGCGCGCGTTATCTCAACAACAAATTTGTTTTAGATTTGTCTCCTAATCTGCAACATTTCTATTTGTTTAGGCTTGGGACATCTGTGTTAAAACTTGTGCTTATACTAATCACACTGTCCTACCTGAAGCTTTGGAACGTTGGCCTGTGTCTCTTCTTGCAAACTTATTACCAAGACATCTTGAGATCATGTATGAAATCAATTCTAGGTTTCTTGTTGTAAGTTTCCTTTCATTTTTCTCTCCAGGATCACAATTTCTTTTTTTTTTTCAGTAAATACCACACAACAAAATATGTTTCCACATACACACACACATGCAAGCATACATGTGCGCGCACGTGTATATTTGAATATTTTATATTGCTGCCTGATTGGTGGCACATAAAAAGCACCATTCAATTTTAAATGAATTGTTTAAAATTTTAAAAACAAGATTTTCTGCATCAATATTTATAAATGGTTGGCGTTAGGAAGGGCATCCAGCTGTAGAAACTCTGCCAAATCAGACTGGAGCCTGGTGTTGCCATCCGGTTTCACCAGTCCTCAGTCAAATCGTCCAACCCATGCTAGCATGGAAAGCGGACGTTAAACGATGATGATGATGATGATGATGATATAATGTATAATTTTCAAAAAGTTAGAACTGAAATGCCAAATTTAAAAGGTGAAATTGTATTGTGTCCTTGGTAAGAGATAGGCTTAAATTTACAGTATCTGCTCAACTGAATATAGAGGTATCTCTTCCAATTCAAGGTGGAAAATGATGATGATGATTTTGCAATTTGTATTGATTTCTGAGATTTATGAACTTATAACTAACCAAGAAAGTTACTTTACCAAAAAACCCTCTGATTCCTACAAGACCAGAAAGCAGTGGTCTTACATAGTCTACTACTCTCTTGTAAATTGCTGTAAAATACAAGTATAATATAATTACCCGAATACATTCTGTTGCAGTCTTATATTACCTTAATTATTTCTTATTTCAGGATGTAGCTAAAAAATACCCAGGGGATAATGACCGTATCAAGAGAATGTCTATTGTTGAAGAAGGTCACGATAAGAAAATTAATATGGCTCATTTGAGTATTATTGGCTCACATGCAGTGAATGGTGTTGCTGCCATCCATTCTGATATTATTAAAACAACAACGTAAGTACTTTAAAAAGTTTAGGCAAGATCTTTAGTAATTCAGAATGATTTGGTGTATATGTCGTGAGAATCTAAGAAACAGACAGTGGGAATATGCAGAAATTCTAGCTAAATATGTAAAGCATTGGTTTACTTTAATTCTTTCAAGAACTTTATTGTCTTATTTCTATCAGGTTTAACAGAATATTTTATTTCTTTATATAGCCAAGAAAGAGAGTTATTGTTTATTTCATATATGTGTTGGTATTACATAATAAATACCCATGCTGTTGCCATGTAAAAACCACTGGTGCCAGTGCCACATAGAATGTACCTGTGCCACATAAAAGGTACCACCCATGCTGGGGTCACATAAAAAGCACCCAGTACATTCTGTAAAGTGGTTGTCATTAGGAAGGGCATCCAGCTGTAAAAATCATGCCAAAACAGACAATTGGAGACTGGTGTAACTCCCTGGCTGGCCAGCTCCTGTCAACCCATCTAACCCATGCCAGCATAGAAAACGGATATTAAATGATGATGATTGGAGCTGTGCGTGGTTGCTTGAGCTGCTAGGAATAGCAATCAGATTCCCTCAAATTTTATCCCTGATGTCTTAAAAGAAAGAACACTTTAGGCAATGTAGAATTAAATACCTTTAAAAAGATAGGAAGGTCATGACTGGAATTCCTTTTATCTACTAAATTAAGGCTTCCTGGGCTAAATATTGTATCTATAAGATTTTGCTATGACTACTAAACTGACCCTTTAAGATATTTATTTCAGTGTGTGTTGGTGAAAATTGTGATATTCAGCCTTATGAAAAATAGTTAATCCCATGGATCATTTAAATACATTTTTTTTCAAAACTTTTATTCTTGCCAGAATTTTTAAAATGTCATAATCTTGAAATATATTAACCAAGAATCTCTTTTATTTCTTCAGTTTTAAAGATTTCCATGATATGTTTCCTAAACGCTTCCAAAATAAGACCAATGGCATTACTCCTCGCCGCTGGTTGCTGCTGTGCAACCCTGGACTTTCTGACGTTATTGCCGATGTGAGTAATTTTATTTATTTTGTGTATTATTTTCTAAGTAAACTTTCAGTTTAGTTCAGAATTGCATAATTGTTGTTCACTAATGTAAATTTAAGCTAGATTTCTTTCTTCCCTTAGGTCCAATCAACTATGAAATAGTAGTGGTATTATATATTCAGAATATCTAAACAATTTATTACTCAGTTGCACTTGTTTGACAAAGGATTTGATCAATGAGATCATGTGTTGGGACTAAAATGATTACATCATAGTAGTGTCACAATAGCCAGTAAAAACTACACATTGCATTGTTATATTAACATTTTTATTTTATTATTATTTTGGAGTATGTTGTTATTCAACCTAATGTCAATCTTGAACAAGCAGATCTATGGATAAAAAGCATTCAGTCATGACTATTCCATCCTTCTCTTGAGCATTTCCTTTTCTCGTGAATGACAGAAAGTTGTAAGTCATTGATTAAATTAATTGGAATTTAGTATTAAATTTATTATGTCATGGCAGCGAAACATGGGCTGTGACTGCTGAGGACATGAGTAAGCTTGCAAGAAATGAAGCTAGTATGCTCCACTGGATGTGTGCATACATGACAGAGTGTAAGCACCCTGAGAGAAAAGTTGAACATAAGAAGCATCAGATGTGGTGTGTGAGAGAGATGACTGTGCTGGTATGGTCATGTGTTACATATGGATGAGGACAGCTGTGTGAGGAAGTGTCACACCCTAACAGTGGAAGGAACCTGTGGAAGAGGTAGACCCAGGAAGATCTGGGATGAGGTGGTGAAGCATGACAAATGACTGAGACCTATGGAGATATGCTGTGCTTGAGAAGGCCCAGCAAGCCAAGTGAGAGCGTAACCATGGACTATGCCAATGTCGCATAACAGATCCAATTAAGAGTACCCTTCAATCATTGAGCAATAAACTGTGCTTGAGAAGACCTCTTGAGTCAAGTGAAATCATTGCCGTGGCCGATGCTAGTACCACCTGACTGGCACCTGTGCTGGTGGCACAGAAAAAGCACCCGCTACACCCTCGGAGTGGTTGGCGTTAGGAAGGACATCCAGCTGTAGAAACCTTGCCAGATCAGATTGGAGCCTGGTGTAGCCTTCTGGCTTGCCAGTCCTAAGTCAAACCATCTAACCCATGCCAGCATGGAAAGCGGATGTTAAATGATGATGATGATGGTATATGTCACACTGTTAACAGGACACATACACAGTCAGTTAAATCAGCTGATGTGCTCTATATTATTCTATAATAAAATTTGAACTTGTGGTCAGTTCAATGTGTTAGCCTTACAGACAATATCACCTTTACATTGTGCATCATATGAAAAAATAAATTAGGTATTAAGTTCCAAGATTTAGTACTTTCTTTCTCAATGACTTGTGAGAAGGATATTGAATAATGTAGTCCTTGGTAAATGCCAAAGAGAATGATGGAATGGTCACCACTGGAATGTCTTTAATCTAAAGATCTGCTTGGTCAGATTAAACAACATGTTCCAAAATAACCCTTTCTACTATAGGCACAAGGCTTGAAATTTGGGGGAGGGGACTAGTAGATTACATCGACCCCAGTATTCAGCAGTTATTTTATCGACCCCAAAAGGATGAAAGGCAAAGTTGACTTCAGCGGAATTTGAACTCAGAACATGAAGATGGATGAAATAGCACTAAGTATTTTGTCCATTGTGCTAACAATTCTGCCAGCTCACCACCTTGACATGTTCCAAAATAACAATAAACAAAGCAGTGATATAACAGTGCGTGTGTATTTTCAATGATTGTTGTGACTCTACCATGATGCAGTTATTTTAATCACTTCAAATAGTCTTTTGTTAAACTGTCTTTTGTCAAACTAGTACAACTGAGGAACAAACATGTTTACATATACTGAATATATAATTTGGTAAGTTCTGGGGTGGTGGAGAGTGCAGAAAGATAGGAATCTTTGAAATATTTTACGGTATTTAGTTACATCCCTGTAAGTTCTGACTTTAAAACTGATTACAAAATATTGTATGTCTTTCTTATTTTATCTGTTACTTCCCCAAAGTAATTTACCCTATTTTTGACTTTGGAAAGCATTTATCATGATTCACCCATATAATTAGCATCATGACAATGCTATCTTAGCATTGGCCTCTCCAATCTATGATTAACCGGATATCATCATCATCAACCTCTGGAGATTACTGTCTCAAGCTGTAGGGTTCACTTGTTATATTATTGGGTTGTCCAGAAAGTTTGTGCTGATTTATAGTAGCTTACCTTTCGACTTATTTGCCATGAAACCACCTCAATTCTGGGAAGAGGGTATTTTCAAGTTAAAGGAAAGATGGAGACGCATTGTGCAACAAAATGGTTCATATTTGGTTGATTAAAAATGTAATGGCAAGTATTTACTGACCTTTTTCTTTCCTTTAAAAATCGGCACGAACTTTCTGGACAACCCAATACTTTATTCCTAACAAACTGATGAATTTGTCTATTACAGTTAAAGTTCAGAGTTATCTTTTCTTGCTTTCTTGTCTAGATTTTATCATTTGGTGTTTTTTTTCTTCACTGCAAATGTAATTTTAATTAAGCTTTTCTGGTTCATTACATTATACCAGCACCAATTTGTTCATTTTTATTATTTACTACATACTGCATACACACAATTCTGATAAGCCGTCTAGAATTTGGAAAGACTTTGAGTTATGTCATCTCTTGTCTGTATCTTCCTATGACTTTTTATTGTATTTTCATTATTATATCATTAAATAAAGCTGAAAATTAATAAATTTCAATAAAATTAAAAATGCATCTATTTTATTTTTTTCCCTTTTTTATTTCAGAAAATTGGTGAAGGATGGGTTACAGATCTTTTTAAACTAAAGGAACTTACAAAGTTTATTGGTGATCAAAACTTTTTGAGAGAAATCATGAGGGTGAAACAAGTAAGTGTCCAATAGATAGTAAAGTTTGGCTTCTTTCTTACTATGAATGTAACCTGTCATTTTTCTGTTCAGTAGTGTTACATATAAAAATTCTCTGATGATTTGACAATGTCTTATGTAATTTACATTAGGTAACTAATAATCACCTTATGTTAATGAAATCTATGTAAAATGGTGTAACTAAATATCTTGTGAACAAACATATATATATATATATATATATATATATATATATATATATATAAGAGAGAGAGAGAGAGAGAGGAAAAATAACAAGAAAGGGTTGAAGATATATTAAATTTTTACACATATACTTTTTGTTTAAATAAACAAGTTTATTTTTTAACATGAGGGGTAATTATATATATTTATATGAAAGTAAAAATACAAAAATGTTTTCACAGAACTTATGTTTTCATATAGTTTTACTGAAAATAAATGAATATATATTTTCACATGATAAGTTTGACAAACATAACACAAAAGAAGGAAGAGCACAAAAAAAAGATTACATGTTACTTCAAGGGTTTTTTTTTTTTTTTTTTTTTGACAAAAGTTTTAGTGAGTCAGTTTAGTGTATGTTGTGGATAAAAATGATTTGGTAGTAGAGCAAAAAGCATCTTTAACTCACTGGGATTTGGGTTTGTGCTGTCATTCAGCTCCTCAAAGTTCTTGTGCAAGTCCATGTAAAGACCTTGTGTTGACCTGTTGAGTTATGAGATAAAGTATTTGGTTAAAATAAACTAAAGTTTCACCCTATGGTTTTTGTTCAGATGACTGTTGTGTGTGTGTGTGTGTGTGTGTGAAAATAATTTTTATGCTGATGATGTTTTGAAATAGATATTTTTTTAAAATCTATTATTGAAAGAGTCCTGTCTGAAAACAGTTTATGTATACTAAAACCTTTTTTTCAGGAAAATAAAATGAAGTTGGCTGCTTACCTGGAGAAACACCAAAATGTCAAAGTCAACACTGCATCAATCTTTGATATCCAGGTGAAGAGGATTCATGAGTACAAGAGACAACTATTGAATGTTTTACATGTTATTTATCTTTACAACAAGATCAAAAAGAATCCTAATGCAAAAGTTGTTCCCAGAACAGTAATGATTGGAGGAAAGGTAATTTCTTTTTTTGTTTTCAGTTTGATCTCATCCATCATCCTCTTCAAGAGGCAAAATTATAAGTTATTTTATTTTTAACTATTAATTTAGTAAATTCATCTGCTCTATGACTTAAATTTGATTTTATCAGTGAATGCTGTTAATATATCCAGGTAGAAAAAGGTGGCAGGCTGGCAAAATGCTTAGTGGTATTTCATCCGTTTTCATGTTCTGAGTACAAATTCCACTGCGGTCAACTTTGCCTTTCATCTGTTCAGGATTGATAAAATAAGTACTAGTTGAGCACTGGGGTTGATATAATCAATTCATTCCCTCTCTCGAAATTGCTGGCCTTGTGCCCAAATTTGAAAGCAGTATATCAGGGTAGAAACTCTGTTACATATCAAGACAATGCTGGTTTAGCCATTGTGTTTGGAAGCTGTATTTATGAAGGTAGCATTGAAGAAAACTTGTTAATCTGTCACCCTTTGGAAATTCATGCTACAGGATAAGTAATGTTTAGTTTAATTAAGTGATTTATAGAAAAAAAAAGTGAAATTCAGTGGAAACTTTTCAAGTATTTGCATTCATAGAGGTGAAAGTACAGTTGAAAAATTTCTGATCCTGGTGCAAGAACAAAATAAAAAAAGCAGAATATTGAAAGTGTCCACTGTTAGATATTGTCACATGCTAGCAGTGAAACATATGTTTTCAGATGTGAAATAGTTTAAAACAAATGCTTTAAAACTGGTCAGTTTTATAAAACCAAGTTTATTTAGGTACTGGTATAGCTGTATGGTAAGAACTTTTCTACCTAAGCACATGGTTATTGGCCCACTGCATTATCTTCTACAGAGGACATAGGCTGACCAAAGTTTTGTGAGTGTATTTGATTGATGGAAACTGAAAGAAGTCCCACTCATGATGATGTGTGTGTGTGTGTGTTGTTTCTTTGCTTTGATTTTGTCTGATAGTTTGCATGATGGTGACATCATTCAAACAGTGTTCTTCATTTCCTGCCTTCCATGACATGCTGGGTAGGGGGAAATATTACCTTACTTGGAAACAGGTGAGGATTGATGACAGGAAGGACATCCAACCATAGAAAAACTACCGCAAATTACATCCAACCCATGCATGCATGGAAAAGTGGATGTTAAGTGATGGCTGTCAGGAGAGAGAGAGGACTACATAATCCAAAGTATCCTCCCTTCTATAAAAGATGCTTGGGTGTGGTTTAAGGAAGACCAGGCAGCTATTTCTAGCAAGTTGAGTGACTACAGCATGGTTTATTTGTTAGCTTCTATAAATAGATTGTTTTGTTTTTTCTTGTGATTTTACATACTAAAAAACAAAACTTGAAGTACTCAATATATGATCAAATAAGTGTGTTGCTATTCTAGTAGTAAATTCATACCATAGCATTTCTATCCTTATTTTACATGTACTGAGGATCGTAGCTGGATATGTGTGTGACAATACAGTATGGATTTAAGGTGGTTGTTGTTATTGGCACTCCGTCGCTTACGACGTCAAGGGTTCCAGTCGATCCGATCAACGGAACAGCCTGCTCGTGAAATTAACTTGCAAGTGGCTGAGCACTCCACAGACACGTGTATCCTTAACGTAGTTCTCAGGGAGATTCAGCGTGACAAGGCTGACCCTTTGAATTACAGGCACAACAGAAACAGGAAGTAAGAGTGAGAGAACGCTGTGGTGAAAGAGTACAGCAGGGTTCGCCACCATCCGCTGCCGGAGCCTCGTGGAGCTTTAGGTGTTTTCGCTCAATAAACACTCACCACGCCCGGTCTGGGAATCGAAACCGCGATCCTATGACCGCGAGTCCGCTGCCTTAACCACTGGGCCATTGTGCCTCCACGGCTTCAAGGTTATAATTATCAAAACATATGCAGGTACACTTACTTAAGTGAAAATTTTTTTTTAATTATTCTACACCATTTTATTAATTAACATAATTATTTTGAAAACTCATTTCAGGCTGCTCCTGGTTACCACATGGCAAAGTTAATCATTAAACTTATCAATGCAGTCGGAAATGTTGTGAATAATGATCCAATCATTGGAGATCGCCTGAAAGTTGTTTTCTTGGAAAATTATCGCGTATCTCTTGCTGAGAAAATCATGCCTGCAGCTGACCTTAGTGAACAGATTTCTACTGCTGGTACGGAAGCTTCCGGTACCGGTAACATGAAATTCCAACTGAACGGTGGTCTCACAATTGGTACACTTGATGGTGCCAATGTTGAAATGAGTGAAGAAATGGGGCCAGAAAACATCTTCATCTTTGGTATGACTGTTGAACAAGTAGAGAAACTTAAGAGTCAGTAAGTAGCTTTTGGTGTTTATTATTTTTCTTGTTTATAAAGAATTTCACCCAGCAAAATTAGCAAATTCTTTCAATTTTAAAGAAATGGATGTTTTGGAATCCATTAATTCATTCCAAGTTCTCCAAAACATCCATGTCTTTATAATTGAAGGAATTTGCTAATTTTGCTGGGTGAAATTCTTTATAATTAATTTGTTTCAAGTTCTCCAATTTCTCTTATGTTAACTAAATTTGAAATGATGCTTTATTACTGAAGACGTGTGTGATGTTTATTTTGTACATATTTTAGTATATTCTATACTTTTGTATAAAATTTACTAGTTATTATCCTTATAAACATTTGTTGATAATACTGAAGCTAATTTGTGTAAGTTTTGGTCAGCAAATCAATTACTCATTAAATCTCGACTTGCTAAAAGTAAGAATTGTAAGTTGGAATAATTATTTCCTCATGACTCTGTTTACTTACTATTGGTAATTACTTACTATTGGTAATTCTCCTTGTTTTGAACTAATAACTTCAGGAAAACTCAACAATATAAATTAAAATTAATTTTTTTGTTTCATGATTTTATAATATTAAATATGTGTGTGTTTTTTTTTGGAAAGCTATATTCAAAATATAACACTATGTTGTTTTTATCTTCAACAGTTACAATGCTCATGACTTCATTGAGAAGATACCAGAGCTTAAACAAATTTTGGAGCAGATCCGTAACAACTATTTTTGCTCTCATGAGCCTGGACTTTTCACAGATATTTATAATACCCTGGCACATGGTGATCAGTAAGTGACTTTTCTCTTTAATTTGTATCATCATCATCGTCATTTCATGTCTGCTGGTTTGGGTTGCACAGTTCAACAGGATTTCACAAGTCCTGGAAATGCGTTTAGCTCCTGTGTCTGGTTTGGGTGAAATTTTTACATTTATGTGGGCGAAAATAGCTGGAGAGACAGTGACTAGATAGTGGGATCAGAAGGTAGAGAAAGGCAGGTGGGTAAGTGTGCAAGAGTATAAGAGGAGAGATGGGTAGGGGTGAATATAATGAATAGTGAACAAGAGTAGAGGCATGGTTGATGGTAAATATGAGTTTGGGGAAAAAACATGATACAAAATAGAAATGGCTTAGGAGGGAGGAGAAGATAAGCAGCAGTATAAAAGGGGTAGAGAGCAGCTGAATAATAAAATTAGTTGATGAGAAATAGGGAGATGATGGGGGTGGGGATGCTTAGTAGGTAAGGGAGGTGTGTGGGGAGAGAGGGGTACAATCAGGAATAGAAATCGGAGGTATGTCAGTGTGGATATAGTAAATGACAAACATCTGCAGGGAGGCAGGACAGAGTGTCAAGAATGAGATGTGGCAGTCATAAGATGTGGCTCAGGAGAAGAGAGAGATAACTGGTGGCACAGAAGGGGTGTCATATCTTTGTGTAATTTTGCTTTATAGTAAGTCTCTGCGACTATCCAAAAAAGAATAAGACAGAACAAACATATTTACCAAGTGTGACCCAAGCCAACCAAAAAGAAAGCAGAAATAAATAGGGTAAAAAGTTAAATTTTGTACTCTTAATTAATTTTTAAGATAATTTTTACATGTCATGCTTGAGAAAAAGACCCATCAAGCTGAACAAAATCACAGTCATGGCAGATACTGGTGTCCCCCATTACACTCTCAGAGTGGCTGGTGTTAGGAAGGGTATCCAGCCATAGAAAACCATGCCAAATCAGACTGGAGTCTGGTGCAACCTTCCAGCTTACCAGCCCTGGTCAAACTGTCCAACCCATGCCAGCATGGACAACGGACATTAAATGATGATGATTTGAATATTTTTGTTATGGAAACATATTAAGCTACTAGTATACATATAAAAATTAAGTAGAGGTGTATTCATAAAACTAAGCTAATACATTTACTTAAATTCTTGTTAATCCAGTGGTGAATATCTAATATATATTTCAAAGTGAGTTTTTATAGTAAAGGGAGAGTTAATAATAAAAAATAATAAACCACTGAGATTAAATTATTAGAGTAGTACAATGGCTTTGAGGTTAACGTAGTGGATTACAAATCATATATTGATATCAGTTCCAACATTGCAGCTGTTATCTTGTTCGTTTGGGCTTCACAGATGAGTTTTCTTCCATCAATCTACCGACCCAACACACTAGTACTACTTAACAGTTGAATGCATTCAGTTATAAAATTACTTGTTACTTGTTCCAACCAACAATATAGACAAGCCTGAATTTTTGAAACTTTTCCACCCAAGTAAGGTAGAAGTAATGCAAACAGTAAAAAGTTCTTTAGTACACACTTAATACCATATTGGTTGTAGATGCTGACCAAAGAATGACCTTTTCATATCTCATCTCTAGCAGAGAACTGCATGCTTGTAAAAACACTTGACTGTCTCTAACTCTGTACATATGGATATAAATAGTTCATTTTGGGAGACATAGGTCAACTCTAGGTAGATTAGGTAGTCAGTGTTTCAATAGCTTGCCAAAATGGGATGTTGGGAAGGAGAAGGATAGATAACACACACTAAAAGAATGACACCCAGATAAATTCCTTGTACAAAGATTCAAATATATTTTTAAAGAGAGTTTTTTCAATAATTTAATGTTTAAAAGAATATTGAATTGAATAGTAAAATATTCATATATAGTTTGACTTTTTAGACATCTAAGAAAATATTAAATTAAATGTTTGGACAAGTTGCAGAGGTTTCAATATTTATATCATTTTACAACTTAAAGCTGTCGATTACATCTAATGATTCGATGTCATACCAGATTTATTTGTTAATAATAAATATGTAGTTGAAATAAAGTTATTATGAGATCCATTTAATAAAGGTTTTACACTCTGACCTTCTCAGATACTTTGATAAGGATTCAGGAAGAATTAAATGAAACATACTAAATTTATAATGGATTGTTATCACATTTGTCATCATTATCTTTATTTTTATGTCCATATTTACAAGTGAATCCTTTGTCTTCCTTCTTTATGTCAGATATTTGTTGCATTGTTTGATTTTTTTTTTTTTTTTTTTTTTTTTACTGCATTATTTTTATCTTCTCCATTTTCAGTTACATGCTATGTGCTGACTTCGAAAGTTACATCAAAGCCCAAGCTCAAGTAGAGGAAGTTTTCAAGGTGAGAAAATAAAACTATTTATATTTCTGTCATTTGAACACATTCACTGTTGTTTTATTTATTTATTTTGCTAAATATTGTAAATAGTTTATTCTTGGGTTTACCTATTTTCAGCAAATATTTCCATTCACTACATCTAGGATTTGACAAAATTTGAGAGTTATTATAGTTGCTTGACCTGCCAATATATCTACTAGCTCTCTAAACAGTTTCACTAATATCTTCAAAATTTAGGCGATAACCCTGTTCAGTGATGTTGTTATTTAACTGAGAGAGAAACTGCCTGATAACCAACCAGTAATAGAGGTTGGGTTTGATAATCCAGTTCAGGCTAGTTATAGATATACTCCACTACTATAAATAGGTATTCTTAATAATTGTGGCCTATAATTTGAGACCATGTGCTGAAAAAACAAAATAGTGTCCAGTTTCTGTTCAATAGTTGATTATACTAATATCATTGAACCACTAAGTCTATATTTCAATGTAGTGATCCATGTAAGACTACAATGGAAATGCTCTCTACTTCAGTTTCTAGGAAATCACTTGAGTATTTAAGATCTGTATTGCAAGTTAACAGACCCTTGTCAAATGTATTACAGCTCCACTATTTGCATCAGTAATGGACTGATAAATTAGTGCACAAGGCCCCTGATAACTACTGTTATCACCGATATTACAGAGCACCACTAATGAGATGTGAAGGCGCGTGGCTTAGTGGTTAGGGCATTCTGCTCATAATTGTAAGGTCGTGTGAGTTCACTTCCTGGTGATGCGTTGTGTCCTTGAGCAAGACACTTTATTTCATGTTGCTCCAGTTTACTCAGCTGCTAAAATGAGTAGTACCTGTATTTCAAAGGGCCAGTCTTGTCACACTCTGTGTTACGCTGAATCTCCCTGAGAACTTCGTTAAGGTTACACATGTCTGTGGAGTGCTCAGCCACTTGCATGTTAATTTCATGAGCAAGTTGTTCCGTTGATCATATCAGCTGAGACCCTTGTCGTAAGTGACGGAGTGCTGTTATTGTGGAGGCACAATGGCCCAGTGGTTAGGGCAGTAGACTCGCAGTCATAGGTTTGCGGTTTCGATTCCCAGACCAGGCATTGTGAGTGTTTATTGAGCAAAAACACCTAAAGCTCCATGAGGCTCCAGCAGGGGGTGACGGCAAACCCTGTTGTAGTCTTTCACCACAACTTTCTCTCACTCTTTCTTCCTGTTTCTGTTGTACCTGTATTTCGAAGGGCCAGCCTTGTCACAAACTGTGTCACACTGAATCTCCCCGAGAACTACATTAAGGGTAAACGTGTCTGTGGAGCGCTCAATCACTTGCACGTTAATTTCACAAGCAGGCTGTTCTGTTGATTGGATCAACTGGAACCCTCGTCGTCGTAACCGACGGAGTGCCACGAACGAGACGTAAACCATAGACCCAGTAACCACACAATGTTACTGTATTCCCTATCTGAAAGTATGTCTTGCTAAATCTTCATTATAAAAAACAATTATGAACAAAATAATATCCAAGATTTTCATTTTTTAAGAATCTGTTTGAAGCTCATATATATCTTCTTCTTTTTTTCCCCCTTCCACAGAATCCTACTGAATGGGCCAAAAAATGTGTTTACAACATTGCTGCTTCTGGCAAATTCTCCAGCGATCGCACAATCAGTGAGTATGCTCGTGAGATTTGGGGTGTGGAGCCATCAGATCTTAAACTTCCACCACCTGGTGAACAGCAGGGTGAACAGGCGGAGGAATAAGCAGGCAATTCAATAAGTTGCAATGCTCTGTTATCTTGTTGGTATTTGACATATAATACTATGAACTTTGTTAAATTTTACTAGCAATTCTATTTAAAAGATTTACTATATTCTCACACTTAAATCATGATATTGTTTAGCAGATTTTTCCAACATGTCCCACTTGTATTAGCCTATAATAAAAATATCTTTTTTCTCCCACCCTTAGCTTCAAACTTTTATTATCTATGAGGAATTTTTATATTTTGCCAGTTATTAGTTTTCTCCTACATCACTCTACTCTTGTTGAAATAATCTGAAAATATGTATAACATATTACTTATTTTCTCACTCTGACGGCTCTGTAACATAAACTGAAAGTGTAGTCAATCTGCTTTAAAAATCAATATTCTTTAATGATAAAACAATTTATGCATTGTGGAATTTAATTGAATCCATTTCTGAAATTAAAGAATAAATTTTGGAAGTTATTCACTTTTCTTTCTTGTAATTTTTATATTTCTCATTCATCATCATCATCGTCATTGTTTTAATGTCCACTTTTGCATGCTTCCTGTTGCCAACCGTCACCTATTTCTGAATAAAGTAATATTTCCCCATGGCCAAACATGTCTTCATGGAAAATTGGAAACAATGGATACCACTTGTATGACAGTGACATTCATAACTATCAAGTAGACAGTAACACACACACACACACATGTATGACCAGCTTCTTCCAGTTTCTGTCTACCAAATCCAATCACAAGGCTTTGGTCAGCTCAGAGCTATAATAGAAAACACTTGCCTAAAGTGTCGTGCCAAGGGACTGAACCTGAACTCATGTGACTGGGAAACAAATTTCTTACCATACAGCTATGCTTATGTCTATGATATGGTTAATATTATTATTTTGTATTTGTAATTATAGAAGCTGTGTTAGAAAATCAACTATTTGGCCCTTTGTAATCTTGTATTATCGTAGTCATCATTTTAGATCTGTTTTCTCTATGCTAGCATGTATCAGACAGGTTTGTTGCAGTCTGCCATCATCTGATGCATGCAATGAAAAGAACTGCCTATCTTTGTTGCTATACAAAAACAATGTTTTCTTTGGTATGATTTTCACACCTAGATGCTTGTGACCAACCACTTTACAACATGAACTGGGTGCATTTTTAGTGGACAATATAGAAAAGGAAGTAAAACAACTTTGCAATCCCATCTTAATTCTCACTTGGAGCTATTTCACTTCATTTTGCCACTCGTGAATTCTGTTTAGAAAATCATGTACTGCACAATATCTCGTTTCTCTTCTAAGATTGATAGGAATAAGATTATAATTATGGTTACAGTAATCCCTCGACTTTTGTGGGTGTTACGTTCCAAAAGCCCCCACGATAGATGAAAATCCAGGAAGTAGAAACAGTACTGTATATATATATATTTTTTTTTTTTTATAATTTGTATACGTTTATTTTATTATAAATGCAAAACAGCACCACAGAGGAATCAATGTAAGCTTAAATAGTAAACTGCAGTATAGCGAGGGATTACTGTACCACTAATCAAAAAGCAACGGCTAGTGACTATACTATTTCCTTAGATCAGTTCATCCTGTACCAGTATGTGTTTGTGTATTATATTTATATAGAATAATAAAAGATAAAGATCCTTCCCAAGTTATACAGACTCATGTGGTCAGTTTCCTAGTTTCTGTGGTGGATGTATTAACCCCTGGATGGGATGATGGTCTGTCACAGGATTACTCATTTTTGCCAGCTGAGTGGACTGGAGCAACGAGACATAAAGTGTTTTGCTAAACTGAATGCAACAATATCTCAAGAGATGAAGTTCTAGATTGGTAAACAGAAAAGAAATAAAGCGGAAATGAGATAGAAACTTTTTTAAAAATGGTAAGATTAAACACTGAATCACATAAGTTATTTGAATTTCTAAGCTCTCCTTCCATTTCTTATGCTAGCTAATTGATGTTATATGCAGTTCCATATTTGAATACAATCTCTAGAATAAGAACAGAAAAGAAAAAAAGAAGACTAGTATTTGCTTGCATCAAGAAAAGGGAATACAGAAAAATTAACAAGTGAAGTAATATTAAGTGTTAATGAGAAGAGCCAGCTGATATCATGAAGGAACAAAGAGAGTTCCACTGAAAGATGTTTATTTAAGTATATGGTAACTCTGTTGCTAATTGTAAAACAAAAACAGAAAAAGTAGGCTGGCATTTGATTCACTGCCATCACAATAATTCAAGCATCAAATGGATGTTTTAAGATTATAGACAGAAGTATAGGATGTTCAAAAAGTCTCTCGGCAGTAAATCTTTTTCATCCTGTGCATCACCATGGTGCTACTTCAAGAGTTTTTCAGTAAATGCATTATTTCAAAGGGACTCTGGCCACCAAGATCACCTGATTTAACACCGCCAGACTTTATTTTCTAGGGAGCAAGTAAAGGATCAGTGTACAAGAATTGCCTGGAAACCATTAAGTACTTACTGCAGAGAGACTTTCTGAACACCCTGTATATACATTGATGTCATAGTTTTTTTGTCATTATTGTATCATAATGTAAAAGAGTTAAGGTGATAAGCTGGAAGAATCATTAACTTATTAGACATGCTTTACAGCATTTCTAGCAACTTCTTACATTCTGAGTTCAAAATCTGCTGATAAAATAAAGTACCAGTCAAGTACTTAATTAGGAGACTGATGCGCTGCCTACTGCGCTACTGAGGTCACTTACTGATGATAATCTTTTCTACTGGAAGCAGAAGGCCTCAAATTCGGGGGAAGGGATTAAGTCGATTACATCGATCCCAGTGCGTAACTGGTACTTATTTAATCGACCCCAAAAGGATAAAAGGTAAGGTCAACCTCGGCGAAATTTGAACTCAGAATGTATCGGCAGACAAAATACTGCTAAGCATTTCGCCCAGCATGCTAACGATTCTACCAGCTGGCTGCTTTAGTACCAGTCATGTATTGAAGGTAATGTAATCAACTTGCCCTTAGCCTAAAATTGCCGGCCTTGTGCCAAAATTAGAAAGAAAAGCAGTGAGTTGGCAAAATTATTAGAACGTTAGATAGAATGTTTAGCAACATTTCATCCAATTCTTTACATTCTGAGTTCAAATTCTACCAAGGTTGAGTTGCCTTTTATCCTTTTGGAGTCAATAAAATAATACCATTTGAGCGCTGAGGCCAATGTCATCGAGTTTGCCCCTCACCCTAATATTACTGACTTTGAGCCAAAATTTGAAACCATTGTTGTGGGAAGAATATGAATTCATACTCTTCGTTTCCAACACACTCCAACTTTTGGTCCATAGACCTGCAGTTTCATTGCTCTTATACTGCCACTACCACTACAACAGTTATCTCTACTACTACAACTACAGTGATCTCCACTCCTTGGAGCTGGATGGTCCACTCAGACCTTCTTAACTCATTCATCTCTCCTGTTATTGTTGTATGTAATTGGTAAGAAGTTTGAATAAGGCTGCATGTGGCAGTTGGAGATGTATTAAAATGAATTCACAAAAGAAAAAATTGCTTACACCTATAGATTTTTCTCACCTTTTACAAAGTTTTTCACTATGACAAGTTAAAAGTACATCCAGATGTTAGTTTTCATTGAAAATCTCTGGGCATTGAGCTTGTAACAGTTGGTTATTTTTATGTGGAAAGAGAAAGGCAACAGTGCAAAGTTCACACGCAACAACTTAGTGCATCGTCATCATCAGCAGCAACAGCATTGTTTAACGTCCGCCTTCCCTGCTGGTATGGGTGGGATGGTTTGACAGGAGCCGGCCAGGCAGAAGCCTGCACCAGGCTTCTCTGACTGTTTTGACAGGATTTTTACAGCTCCATGTAAACTAGATCACAGTGAAGGTGCTAAAATACAACAAAAGTAGACTGTCTAAAGGTGAAGAAAGAACAGGTAATTTTTTCACAGGTGACACATTTATTTCTGTCCTAAAGATAAACCAGGTCAATAGCAATCTAAACTGAATTCTGTATTACCTTTATATGGTGGAAAATTTGACAGGTGACACTAATAAATTCCAAATGCAAATTCTGAGAACAATAGAAACTAACATGAAAACTGATGTTTCAACTAATGGTTACAAATTCACTGGGTATCTCTTACATTCCTTTTTATGCCAGCCATCTTGCGTGCCCACTCAAATCCAGCATTTAGCATTTTTTCTAAGTCATACCCCCCAGAACACCTTAGTTTTAGTTCTTCTCATACAGTTCTCCTGAACAATGGACAGCAAAACATCTCCAATAATCCTGGTTTTGAGCATCGTTACCTGCTTCTTCCCAGGTCATGTTAAGTTACTTCAGATCTTTGAAGTGGCATGTCATGTCTTCTTGGGTTTCCTTTGCTTTCTTCATCCTTCTGGTGGTACCCATTGTTTGGCTCTCTTGGACCTTCATTCTTCTGGTAGTTGGAAAACATGACCTGCATATCTCATTATTCTTTTCACCACAATTTCCTGCATGCTATGCAAATTGGCTTGTGCTCTGAAGGTGATCTTGAGTAATCTGCATAGACACTCTTTTACTTGTTTCAGTCATTTGACCGTGGCCTTGCTGAAGCACTGTCTTTAGGCGAGCAAATCGCCCCCAGAACTGATTCTTTGTAATTCTAGTACTTATTCTAGCGGTTGTCAAGCGATGCTGAGGGGACAAACACACACATACATATATATATATATATACATATATACAACGGGCTTCTTTCAGTTTCTGTCTACCAAATCCACTCACAAGGCTTTGGTTGGCCCGAGGCTATAGTAGAAGACACTTGCCCGAGGTGCCACGTAGTGGGACTGAACCTGGAACCATGTGGTTCGTAAGCAAGCTACTTACCACACAGACATTCCTACGCCTGTCTATGAAATGCACTCAACTTTTGAGTGGTTTGGCAGTCATTTTCTTAGTTTGTTCTGCATAGACTGTTGTTGGCAGAACAGTGCTCTGGTACAGTAGCATCTTCATTGAGTTGCCAATCAAATACTATATTTCTGGAATTTCCTCCCAACCAATGTTTTCCTTTGAAACTATTAACATGCAGCTGTTCATGAGGAACATCAACTGTATCGGTATCCCTGGTGTTGGAGGGCCTGCAGAGGCCATGGGTACAGATATTTCAACTAGGCCAAACTATTTAAGAAAAGAAAAAAATAATTGTGTTGGACATCTACAGAAATTTCTACCACAAATTCAGAGAGCTGCTGGCTGAATACTGACGGGCAGATTTACCAGTTCATTCAGTTATACACAACTGGTTCTTTGATCTTTGGTTAATAACATGGACTCAGTTTTTATATCTCATAAAATCTGCAGAAAAAAATGACACAAATTCAACAAATATACTAACTGCAACACATAATCTGCAGATGCTGTTGCTGTTGTTGTTGGCAGTGGTGGTGGTGTTCCAAATTAGGTTAGACTTATAACATGTTGTTGGCACTCCGTCGCTTACGACGTCGAGGGTTCCAGTTGATCTGATCAACAGAACAGCCTGCTCATGAAATTAACGTGCAAGTGGCTGAGCACTCCACAGACACGTGTACCCTTAACATAGTTCTTGGGGATATTCAGCAATGACACAGTGTGACAAGGCTGACCCTTTTGCATTACAGGCACAACAGAAACAGGAAGTAAGAGTGAGAGAAAGTTGTGGTGGAAGAGTACAGCAGGGTTCGCCACCATCCGCTGCCGGAGCCTCTTGGAGCTTTAGGTGTTTTCGTTCAATAAACACTCACAACGCTCAGTCTGGGAATTGAAACCGCGATCCTATGACCGCGAGTCCACTGCCCTAACCACTGGGCCATTGCGCCTCCACAACAGACAAAATACTTCTAAGTGTTTCGCCCAGCGTGCTGACAGCTCGCAGCCTTCTATAACACACAGGATATTGGCTAAATAACAAGGTGCAACCCATAGATCAATTGTTTCAGACACATGAAGCTTCCGCCAAGGTAAGCATCATACAGTGCACATCTAAATGCTATGGTTAATTTCATGAGGTACATTGAGACACTTCAGAAATGTCCTCTCCATTATTTCTTTACACTTCTACTTTCTGGCTGGTGTCACAACAAAAGCAAACTGGATTGATTTAGTCAGAGTTCAACTGTTGCTGGTTCTTCTACTCTTATCAATGATGTGAATCCCAAGCACTATGTTTGGAACTAACAAGACTATTGATATTGCTGCTATTTTTTGAGTGTATTTGTTTCCTGTGGTTGTCTGGTTTGAGATAATTGGTTTTAGAATAGTGCTGTAGTTGTATTGCAGGAATACTGAAGTAGTATTCTGCAGTAGTGTAAATATCTCTAGATGGTTGTTGCAGCAACAAACTGTGTTCCTTCTATGTTCATGTTGGTCTGTTTTGTGTTCTTTGTTATGCATTGAAAAGAGATTAAGAGTAAATGATGGATCTGTGATTTGTGAACTAATCATCACCATTATCATTTAACATCTGTTTTCTATGCTGGCATGGGTTGGACAGTTTGACAGGAACTGGCAATCCACAGAACTGCATCGAACTCCAATATCGGCTTTGGTATGGTTTCTACAGATGGATACTCTTCCTAATGCTAACCACTTTACAGTGTGTACTGTGCTTTTTTGTTGCCACCACCAACAGTGAAGTTGCCAAATAAATTGCAAGACAGAAAAAGAACAGGGAAAAATAAAAATAAAACAAAGATTTAGTAAAGAACAAACACAGATTACAGATGTAAGTGCATATATTTAATGAGTTTAATCATGAAAATACAATATTTTGTTAAGGTTATTTCTATAGCCAGCACAGATTTTTTGCTACAATGTTTCATATTGAGATGTCAGATGTAAATGAACAATGAGACCAAAGACAAAAATGGGTAATGAGTGTATATGCCATATTTCGGGGGGTTTTTGCCCTTCATCAGCACCCATCAAACCCACTCTTGCCTCTGAACACATTGCTTATATAGCAACCGCATACAGCGGTGTTAAGTTATTGGATATACCAATTTACATATTAAACGTATTCCTGGAGCTGGCATGTAAACATTAATTACTTGTAGGCACATGGTATTTCATTATGCAACCATATTATACTCTTAAAGTATGTTAAATGTTTTTATAAGTCAACACTACGTTCTACTGTGTTAGCAGTGCTCTTTACATTATCATGTTACGGTTATTTGTACAGAAATTATAGCCAGGACTGATTTTTTGCTACAATGTTTCATATCGAGACGTCAGATGCAAACAAACAATAAGACTGAAGACAAAAATGAGTAATGAGTGTATATACCATATTCTAAGGGTTTGCTGTATGTGGTGGCTTTATAATCAATGTGTTTGGAGACAAGAGTGGGTTAGGTGGGTGCTGATGAAGGGGGAAAAATCTGTAAGGTTATTTCTGTAGAAATAACCTCAACAGGATAATGTAAAGAGCGCTGCTAACACAGTAGAATGTGGTGTTGATTTAAACATTTAACATAGTTTATAGTATATTATGGTTGCATAACAAAATACCACAGGCCAAGAAGTCTTTAATGAAAATACAATGTCTTTATGAACAATACAAACAAACTGATATAAATGAAAATATAAAAACACTAGAAAACACTAAAAGCTACTGAAAAACTAAATAAAGTGAGGTTTAAAAAATTCTTTAAATATCCATAAAATACGACTAGAAACCACTTTAAAATGAATATATTCTCTTCCATGCATTCATTTTGAACTTGATCTGCTTTATCTGGGAATATATAAGAGACTCCCAGCCCAGTAAAGACACACATCCAACTGAAAAAGTAATTAATCTGGTAGTTTAATGAAAGTATGGGAATTTATGTTACCATGCTAACCAAAAATAGGTAAAAACTAAAAACTGAAAAAAAAAAAAAAAATCCAAACTGATAAAATCAACTTGTTTAATTAATAGTGCCTAATTAGTATAAATTCATGTTATAGCATCAAATTATCATTAAATTCAATTTCAATTTGATTCTTTTTTTTTCTCTCTTAATGACCATTGTTAGAAATATCTCAATTATCATTATTATCATCATCATTATTATTACTATTATTATTATTATTATTATTATTATTAGTAATAGTAGTAGTAGTAGTAGTAGTAGTAGTATATAATTAACAGGAAAAAAATGTTTTCAAAATTTCAGTCATATTGAATTTTGATGTAAAGCCTAATGTAGTGTAATTGAGTTATGTCATGCTGATGATTTCAAATAAGGATGAAATGGCACTATACATGGCTACCTATGATTAGAATATTTAAGATTAATGTAACGAGAGAGAAAAAATTAAATATGTATACTCTGCTTCTTCATTACTTTTCAATTTAAATTTCAAACTTCTAACCTCATCATGATTAATCTAAAAGTGATGACCTCCCTTACAATAACTACTACCAGAGCATATCACATGTTCTAATGATGTAGCAAAATATAAATTAGGATCTTATGAGATGATTAATATGATTATTCCAAGTGAATAAAGTTTTTTGACGATTAGATCATGGAGTTTTAGTTTAAATCTGATCATTTATGCCTCTGGACCTCAGTCCCCTTAGCTGTGTATATTCTAAAAATGTGACCCATGACAGACTGACATCCATGAGAACAGTCTCCCTCATTTACTCAATACCATAATGATAGAGCTGTGTACTCATCATTATGAGATAAAAGGAGAGGAGAGAGTGTTGGAGACATCAGATAACATAACTCTTATAGCTTTATACAAGAAATGCATTACAAGTGCATAAAGGATTGGCCTCCACTAAAATTAAGAGCCAATATTTTGTATCTTGACACTGGGTAATGCAGAAAGCTTTTCCGATTACTGGTAACAGAGCAAGAAAAGCAATGCAGTAGTTTAAATGCCAAAAGTATATAGAAAGTGATGACTGGTTTCTAGGAACATACAATGACTTTAAACTGGCACTCTGATTAGCATACTTTGGTGATAAATTTAAAACAGAATTAAATTAGTGTTGAAGTGTTTAATGAAATGAGTACCAGAAAGCTAATTAGAAATAAATAGGCAGCGAGAAAAAAACAATATTAGCTCAATGATTAATATCATTTTAATAATTTTGACAAATATGAGACACAACTTCAGGTATGTTTTAGTATTATCATACCTCCTCAACAAAGCATACACTCACCGTAATTTGCCAAAGAAATGAAGAATAAGCATGAAAATTAGCATATTTAAAATAATACTCTATAATTTCTGTGCAAAATGAGAATAGTTGGAAATATGTGCAATAATGCTAGTGTTTTTCTATATGACTGATGGTAACTGGTTTACAAACTGCCAGTGTTTTGAACACAAATTATTCTCTTAACTTGTAATTTCTTTCAGAAACAATCCTACCATTATTTTTTATACTAAATAAAGAACAAAATCACAACAATGAACATAACATTTCTTATGAGAATGAGGAAATGAACTAAAAGAATGTGAAAGCATTGTGCAGCTAAATAACTACTTGTTTATTTTTTCTTTTTTGCCTTGCAAGACTATAGCGTGTTGTCTGACACAGATCATGTCTTTTGTAAAAATCATATGGAAATAACAAATAAAATTATCTAACCACTAAACTACAAACAGCAACCTTAAACTGGTGAGAATGGGGAAAAATATTAAAATTATTGTCTGAAATCTAATGAAAGAAATTTTATGGAGGATAAAAATTAGATTTTGTTTTTAATGTCCTAATGATTAAGAAATGGTGCAGGAGAGCAAGTAGACTACTCACCAAAATATGAGTTTATCTATCTGCCACCCAATGTAGCTGAGGCAGGACTGATTTGAACTTAGAAGGAAAAGAGCCAGAAAAACTAACACAAGGTATTTCAGCTAATGCTTTAATGACCCTGCCAGTTTGCTGTCTCAAGAATCCATGGGTAAAATATCTGTGCTAACAATTTATGAAGGTATCTAAATCAAATAAGTGATCAGTTGTAAAAATGAATTTTAAAATATTTTATTTTTCATTATTAATATCTCCAGTCAGTTCTACTTAAATAACCTGATGCTATTCAGTAGCCAATTGAAAACTTAGACAGTCGAATGGTCCAACATACATTATAGGTTTTTAGCCCTTCTTTAGCATACAATTAGCATGGGCTACACATAAGCTGCAGGAGTTGCATGAATTGCATGAATTGACACAGGCTGTGACTATGCATTGTGTCTCAAAACCTTTCATGTTAAGAAATCTCAAACTAGTGACAAGAAGCAATTACAAATTCTTTCTGCCAATGCTTTTTCTCAGTAAGCTACTTTACAATATTTTACAATACATAACAAATGTCTAAGATATAAATCTTAAGTCAACATAATAAAATTAAATTTATATGTTGTGGTGATATGAGAACATTGTTCCAAGTAAAGCCCTTCATTAGAGAGTGAAATGGGTCTTTTTTTTTTTTCCCCCCACCCAATAATATACACAAGATGATTATAACTAGAATATTAAACAAATATAACAAACACTTGTATTTAACCAATCAACAAGAAAACAAATTGTTTTAGAAAAGAATAAGTGCATAGTTACTTTCATTCTGACAAATCTATTAGTGCTGTCTTGGCCACTAATGTTTATTTTACTACAGATTATAATCGAGAAACTAACAGTAACAACACAGTTTAATAAAATCACTTGAAGTCGTTACAAAAATATGACTAAATATTGTGAGCCAGATCGTGGTGTTCAATTGGTGGGAGCCAGGCAAATTTCCAAACTTCTGTTTCATTGGTTGGACCACAATGAGGTACGTCTTGGTGTAACAAATGTTCCTTTACTTTATACATCTTGGTCATGTTTTGTTTGGAGGCATCACGATGCATAACGATTGGTTCAGGGTAATCTTTGCCAATAATACAATTAGCTTTCTCTTGAATTTCCAAAGGTGCTTTCCATGGACAGAATAAATATTTAAGTGGCATGTCTTTTAAGACGGGAACGTAGGTTTTCACAAAATCTCCATTTCTGTCCATCCGCATACCATACACAACAGGAGAGTAGCAGGTAGGACACTGAAGAGCTTTCTCAAAAGCTGAACTGGACACCCACATCCAATTTCCAGCACAAACTGACCAATCTGCATCCAACTGATATTTCAGAAAAAGTTTTAAACCATCTTCCCAACTCACCCAAAGATCACCTCTTGTCAAGAAACAAGACACTGCATGACGACCAACATGATGATTCCAGCCTTCAAAGCGTAACTGATTCATGATTGCATCAATCCATGGGTAACCAGTTTGTCCCATTTCCCATTTCTTCAAAAACTCCTCATTATATTGCCAGTTGATTTTCAGACAATAAGGGTTGTTCTCAATTTTATCAAAATTGATGTTATCAATAGACATAATATAGAAATACTCTCTCCAATAAAGTTGGCAAACAATCTCATTTGGAGCCTCAACCTTCTTGATCCTTTTATAAGTATCACATATATCCCAATAAGTTTTACGGATTGAGACACAACCAAAGCGGAGATAAGGACTTAAACTGACAGCTCTGGCCAGCAGTTCCGGTTGCTCTTGATGGTTTGGCAAGCATTGGCCATGGCGGAAACTTTGGGCTTCTTTTTCTAAACGTGCTTTAAGTAGTACAAGAGCACGTTTTTCACCACCAATAAAAACGTTGATGGGGCTTTTCTGTTCTTCAAACTCAGGATCAATACCAAGTGATTTTAATGTTGGTACAGCAAATTTCTCATGGTTTTCAGGTAGTGGCATTTTAACTCCCTCAAAAGTTGGGGTATCAAGTGGGCGAAGAGGTGGTCCAAGAGAAGAAGTAACAAGCTGAAATAATTCAAAGGTCAGTGGAGGTGTCCCTCCATTCTTTTTCAGTAAAAGTTTTGGATCCCACAGAGTATGAGAAGTGAAAAAATCACACTCGATACCTGATTTCTGACAAAATTCTTTCACTGCATCATCCCTTTCCTGCCATATTGGTTCAGGATCAATTTCAGCAGTGATGTGAGTAATACCCCATTCTTTCTGAAGATTCTTAAAAACTTCAACAGGTTTGCCTTGGAAAGTATACAACCTCCCACCATATTCAGCAAATGATTCATCCAGATCTTTCAGATTTTCTAATAGAAATCGCCATCTATTAAAACCACACAGTTTTGTACCAGCAACTTCTCCATCGAAGATAAAGACTGGGTAGAATTCATCACAGTCTTTCAGGGCATTCACAAGAGCAGGATTATCATGAAGACGTTGTCCATGCCGGAACCAGTGAACAGCTATCTTTTTTTTCTTCTCGTGTTTCATCACGCCATTGCAATCCTTCACTGACATTATTGATCTGAAATATAAAAACAAATAAACATACTGAATAAAAACAACTTGAAAATTAAACTAAATGATTCTGTGGATATTTCTATTGTTTAAACAAATGTTGTCTGCATGTGTGTATGTGCATCAATAACATTCATATGCGTGTGAGTATATGCCAGAAGCATTTATATGAGTGTCTCTCTCTCTCTCTCTCTCTCTCACTCACACACACACACACGTGCTTTTATCACCTCTTAACACTAATATAATAGAAGATAGTAAAAAAAGTGATGTGAGAGTCTTTGTATGTACTCTACTCTTTTACTTGTTTCAGTCATTTGACTGCGGCCATGCTGGAGCACCGCCTTTAGTCGAGCAAATCGACCCGAGACTTATTCTTTTTGGAAGCCTAGTACTTATTCTATCGGTCTCTTTTGCCGAACCGCTAAGTTACGGAGACGTAAACACACCAACATCGGTTGTCAAGCGATGTTGGGGGGGGGGGGGGGGCAAACAGACACACAAACATATACACACACATACATATATATATATATATATATATATACATACATATATATACATATATACGATGGGCTTCTTTCAGTTTCCGTCTACCAAATCCACTCACAAGGCTTTGGTCAACCCAAGGCTATAGTAGAAGACACTTGCCCAAGGTGCCACGCAGTGGGAATGAACCCGGAACCATGTGGTTGGTAAGCTAGCTACTTACCACACACCCACTCCAGCAGGTTTCATTTGAATCTCTCTCCCACTCTCCCTCTTTCTCTCCCCCTCACACACACACACATTGCACTTTTATCATCTCCTCAGCCCTTTAACAGAAGCTAGAAGATACATAAACAGATATGTGAGTGTGCACGTGCTAGCAGTATTCTGTGAATCTCTCTTTCTCTCCCTCCCTCTTTCTTTCTCCTCCCCCCTCTCTTTCACACACACATTATATCATCCCCTTTCAACACCATGACAGATTGTTTACACCACGGGGAATTTCTCATTAACGTTTTAATATCATATATTACTAAAATTACATGTGATCAACGAGGCAATATCATTTAAACAATTGTAGACGATTTTATGATCATCTGGACTATTTCTGTTTTAGAATGGTGAAACAAAATTCTGCATTTATTGTGTGTCTATTCGCAGCAGAAATGTAAAGAAAAAGATAAGTATTAAAGCTACCATTACCATCGACAACAAAAATGACAACAGATACTAAGAAACTATGTTATTGTAACTGACATGGCAAACCCATTTGAGACCAGAGAAAGAAAAAACAGAGTTTTATCTTTTTTTTGTTTCAGTTATTAGACTGCGGCCATGCTGGGGCACCATCTTGAAGAATTTTTAGCTGAATGACTCAACCCCAGTACTTGTTTTGTTTTGCTTTTATTCTATTAGTTTCTTTTACTGAACTGCTAAGTTATGGAGATGTAAACACACCAACACTGGTTGCCTAGCAGTTGTGAACATTATTCTCCTTGCAGAGGAGATATCAAAGGACTGAGATATCTATTGCCTTGCTGTACTTAAGAGAACCCGTACTCTACAGCAGAACTGTTAATGCCACACCCCCTAATAAAGAGGACTGGCCTACAAGAGCCCTATGCTGGTGCCACATAAAAAGCACCCAGTACACACTGTAAAATGGTTGGCATTAGGCAGGGCATCCAGCAATAGAAACCAACCAAATCAGACTGGAACCTGATGCAGCTCTCCTGCTTGCCAGTTCTGGTCAGACTGTCCAACCCATGCCAGCATGGAAAATGGACATTAAAGGATGATAATGATGATATATACACATAGTTTCCTGGCCCCTTGTTCTGAAAATTCTCAGAATCCAGCCAGCCATTTGCCTGCACATTGCCATCATCTTGGTGATATGCACATGAAACAGGGTCTTGTTTCTCATATCAGTCCCCAGATCACGCACTGTACTAGACTCTGGGTTTGCCACTCCTTTTGCTCCAGAGAATCATTGTTGTTGCATGTAAGCAGAAGCTAGCTGGTAGCAGATGGTTTAGAATTTCCCTGCATTAAATCACATGTTGTTTTCTTATATATAGTCTTTCTGTTGAAGGTTAGCCTCAAAAGGTTTCTTGAGTGCTTGTACTATTGATATATATATATATATATATATATATATATATAAATTTAAGGAATGGAGAAAACGCATGTTATAATTGCATACTTTATTCCTACATATGTTTCAAAGGATTACAACCTATGTGATCCATAGGGATCTGTGATGTTAAAATTGTAACCTTCTCTTCAGGGAATCACAGATCCCTATGGATCACATAGGTTGTAATCCTTTGAAACATATGTAGGAATAAAGTATGCAATTACAACATGCATTTTCTCCATTCCTTAAATTCTTAAATATACTCAAATACCCAAAATTTCAAGGAGTTTCTACCTCAAAAACAGGAACTACACCACAGTTATTTTGTGTTCTTTGCTACATTGGTTTCTATTAACCCATTTATTCTATCCGAAGAATTTTTATTCATTAAGATAGAAGAAATACATATAATTATATATATATATATATATATATATATATATATATATATATATATATATATATATCATCATCATCGTTTAACGTCCGTTTTCCATGCTGGCATGGGTTGGACAGTTTGACTGGGGTCTGTGAAGCAAGGAGGCTGCACCAGGCTCCAGTCTGATCTGGCAGTGTCTCTATAGCTGGATGCCCTTCCTAACGCCAACCACTCTGAGAGTGTAGTGGGTGCTTTTTTACGTGCCACTGGCACAGGGGCCAGAGGGGGCTGGCATCAACCACAATCGGATGGTGCTTCTTACGTGCCACCAGCATGCAAGCCAGTCATGGTGATGCTGGCACTGGCCACATTTGGGTGGTGCTTTTTACATGCCACTGGCACGGGGATCACAACTACAATTTCCATTTGATTGTGATTTGATTTGATTTTGATATATAATTAATAAGTTAAGAGATATTTCTTCAATAAATATATTATATATATATATATATATATATATATATATATATATTATATATATATATATATATATATATATATATATGCACACACACAAGCATATATAAATATATATTATGTCCCAGCATGTTCACAGTCTAATGACTGCAGCACATAAAAGATAAAGCATATATATATATATATATATATATATATATATATATATATATATGGGGGAATATACAAATAATAACAACAGACGAGGACAGGTGGTGTAAATAACAAAAGTATATATTAGTATGACGCTCGGGAATACGGAAAGTCTTTGACGTTTCGAGCTACGCTCTTCAACAGAAAGAATACGGAGACAAGGAGAAAAACACGGAGAAAAAAAATTGAATAGTGTTCAGTCAACGAGCCTGACTTCCATGCCAGTGGCACGTAAAAAGCACCATTTGAGCATGATCGTTACCAGCGTCGCCTTACTGGCACTTGTGCCGGTGGAATGTGAACAAAACATTCGAGCAAGGTAGTTGTCAATGCCACTGGACTGACTCCCCTGCAGGTGGCACGTAAAAATACCATTTGAGAGTGTCCATTGCCAGTACCGCCAGACTGGCCCTCATGCCAGTGGCAAGTAAAAGCACCCACTACACTCTCGGAGTGGTTGGCGTTAGGAAGGGCATCCAGCTGTAGAAATTCTGCCAGATCAGATTGGAGCCTGGTGCAGCCATCTGGTTTGCCAGTCCTCAGTCAAATCGTCCAACCCATGCCAGCATGGAAAGCGGATGTTAAACAATGATGATGATGATGATCAAGTGAAGTGCTTACCACATGAAGCACTTCTACAGATATCTGCTATCTGAAAATTCAAAAGAAATCCTACATAGCAGATGGAAATTAATCAATAGCTGCTGACATGGTTACAACAGAATACAAGATAAGCCACAATACATAAGGATGAAATGATTAAAAGCTAAGCATGAAAATAATTTGCGAACTCCATTCTTTGATATTTGTCATTACATGCAAATATATACATGCATATATGGATTGACTGTTTGTTTCTCTGGGATCGGTAAAATAGATGCAGACGTCCAATAAGATTCTAAATTGTTCAAAATGGCTAAGAAAGAAAGAAAGAAAGAAAGAAAGAAAGAAAGAAAGAAAGAAAGAGAGAAAGAAAGAAAGGAAAGAAAGAGGGGAGAGAGAGAAGGAAAGAAAGAGAGAGGAGGAGAGGGAGAGAGAGAGAAAGAAAGAAAGAGAGAAGGAAAGAAAGAAGGAAAGAAAGAAGGAAAGAAAGAAAGAAAGAAAGAAAGAAAGAAAGAAAGAAAGAAAGAAAGAGGGGAGAGAGAAGGAAAGAAAGAGGGGGAGGAGAGGGGGAGAGAGAAAGAAAGAAAGAGAGAGGGGGAGGGGGAGAGAGAGAAAGAAAGAGAGAAAGAAAGGAAAGAAGGAAGGAAGGAAAGAAAGAGGGGAGAGAGAGAAGGAAAGAAAGAGAGAGGGGGAGAGAGAGAAAGAAAGAAAGAGAAAGAGAGAGAAAGAAAGAAAGAAAGAGAGAAAGAAAGAAAGAGAAAGAGAGAGAAAGAAAGAAAGAGAGAGAGAAAGAAAGAAAGAGAGAGAGAAAGAAAGAAAGAGAGAGAGAAAGAAAGAAAGGAAAGAAAGAAAAAGAAAGAGAGAGAAAGAAAGAAAGGAAGGAAAGAAAGAAAGGAAATAAAGAAAGGTAGGAAAGAAAGAACTTGCTCACTCACTCTTCCTTCCTTCCTAACATATTGTATCAAAGACTAAATTATTTGTCTGGGACTGTATTGTGTGATTTGTGGGTGATTTGGCTGGTATTTGTAGCCAGTCAAATAATAGCAGTTTCTTTGTTGGTTTGGAAAGGTGATTGTCAAAACACTAGGAAGATGTCAACAAACAGAGGTCAGGTTGGGGTTAAAATGCAGGGAATTACAGCAATATTCAAAATGTAGAAAATCTATAAATAAATATGAGTTAGAGAGACGGGGGGGGGGGACAAGCACAGAAATTTTGGAGAGATTCCTTTAAACAAGCACCCAAAAATGTCAGAAAGGAAAAGAAGGGATGGAAAGGAATTCAACTCTGAAAGTCACTAAGGGCAAAATGTGTAAATAAGACACACACACACACATGCATGCACGCACACCCATAAACACACTCTCTTTCTCTCACATACACACACTCTGTCTCTCTCACACACACACACACACACAATGTATATGCACAGTAGCAACAGAGTGACTCAAGTGCCAAGAGTTTTAATGCATGAAACTCTCAGACCTCGGGTTACTCTGTTACTTCTGCTAAATATTAATAAACATATTCATATGCTCATATTTTGAATTCTATTTTCTCTGTTTGCAACATCATACTTATTATATATGTTGCCAGTACCGTGTGACTGGCCCTCGTGCTGGTGGCACGTAAAAGCACCCAATACACTCTTGGAGTGGTTGGCGTTAGGAAGGGCATCCAGCTGTAGAAACTCTGCCAGACCAGATTGGAGCCTGGTGCAGTCTTCTGGCTTGCCAGTCCTCAGTTAAATCATCCAACCCATGCTAGCATGGAAAGCGGACATTAAACGATGATGATGATAATGATATATATATATATATATATATTAATTAATTGAAATGTACATTATTATTTATCCATTATGGCTGATTTTACCAACTGATTTTTGCACTAGGAGTTCAATGGAGCGTTAGGTAACAGTCTGATTATGTAACCCTGCGAGCTTCAGACGTAGCTGTTATGGAATGAAATATGGCGATGTGTGTGTGTGTAGATAGATAAAAACCTGTTTCACATGATTACTGATCATCTTCCTTCAGCCTGTCACTAGATACTAATCAGGGAGACAGTGGTACTCATGTTGTACAAGTGCTTATCTCCTATAATCCAATGACGTACAGATGTCTCTTTATGGTAACTTCATATGCCATTCCATTTACTGGAAGTGTTATGGCAACGGAAAAGTGAAGTGTGAAGACGTAACCAGTTATATAAGGATGCAGCAAGCTACAATTTCTGTCTGTGAATTCCCTGTCTAGAACTTTCATACATACTCACCTTGTCTCTGAGGACAGAATACTCAGTGTATGAAGATGCTAACCTATCACTTGGGATATCTCAGAAACAGCTGTAAGACATCCAATAATTAATTGATTAAATAACTAGTTGATTAATTAATTAATTATTTCAAATTCACTTTAATTAAATATTCTAAATGACTAGAGATACTCATCCTGCCTTGGTTGGTTTTTATTGTCCTTTTTGGTCTTATATATCATCATCATAGATATATATATACATATATACATACATATATGTACACAAATATACATACATATATGTACACAAATAGACACACATACAAATGTTCATCATATATGTGTGTATGTATGCATAATACAGCATATGCAGTTGAAACAGTATTAGATTAAAAAGCTATCTGTATATAATACTTGATGTATATACATTAGCAGGTAAAAGACTGGTTTTCATCCAAGATAAAAATCTTTTATGGACATGTTGTGCTTATTAGCAATAGGGGCAGATGCTCTGAAAGTATTGCTTCTAGAATAACAATAGGGTGGAGGAAGTTCAGAGAGCTACTACCTCTGTTGGCAACAAAAGGACCCTCTCTCAGAGTGAAAGGTAGACTGTATGATGCTTGTGTGCGAATGGCTGTACTCCATAGGCTCTGAATGCAGAAGACATTACACTGACTGGAGAGAAATGAAGGCAGTAGGTTCTGTTGGATGTGCAACATCAGTGCACATGTATGACAAAATGCAAATATATTGAGAGAAAAGTTGGGCATAAGAGGAATCAAATGCAGCATGCAAGAGAAGACTATGGTTTGGACATGTGATGCACATGAACAAGGACTATAAAGAAGTGCCGACCACTGGAAGAGAGAAACCCAGAAAGACATGGGATTAAGTGTTAAGGACTGATCTCAGGATGTTGGGCCTCACAGAGGAAATAACAATGGACCAAGATGTTTGGTGATATGAGGTTGTTGAGAAGATCCACCCACATCAGCGAAACTGAGGTCTAGAAATGCTGTGAGTCCCATCCACATCTAAGAAAACTTTTCACACACCCCACCACAACAAACCAAACTACATCCCCATATCTGTTCTCTTCCTCACATTTCTACTTCATGCACTATCCTTACCTCCCACTCCCGAATCCAGTCCGCTTGGCCCTGTCTCATTGTATCATTGCTATCAGGTAGCCCCTGACCTGTGTGTTCCACCCACACATAACAAGAAAACTTTTCACACACTCTTCCCCAACAAACCAATCTATATCTCTTCTCTTCCTCACATTTCCTCCTTCATGCCCTATGTCTATCTCTCACTCCCCAATCCTGTCCTCACGGAGCCCTGTTTCTCTGTATCATTGCTACCCAGTATCCCCCACCCCACTTTATATACCCAGGTTTTTACCACTCACTTCCTCTCCCCACTCTCTAATCACACTTCTTTGGCAATCCTGCCACTTATATTATGGCCTTAAAATCTCAAGGGTGTGCCCTGGCACTTGCCACCATCTATATCTCTCTCTGGTTTTACTCAACCATCCCATTTATATCCTGATCCCCGCCCCTTGTGAATGTGCCTGGCACTTTGCCACCATCTCTATCCTAATGTCTCCAACTCTCTCTCTCTCTCTCTCTCTCTCTCTCCTTCTCCTGCACTTCCCTCAGGTTGAATAACCATGTATCTCCTTCGCGGCAGTACACCTTGTTTCTGTCCTCATTCCTTCCTTCTCTCTCTCTCCGGCCAGGTAACCTTGTAACTCCTCTACAGCAAGACACCTGTTTCTGTCTCTCTGTCTCACTATAACTTTTCATCATCTGACACAAGATCACCACCTCCAATGCCCCTTCCTCTCTCAAGAGATCTTTGTCTTGCAGGTTACTTGGTGACCCTGTCAGTGCAGGTGCCACATAAAAAGCATCCAGTCCACACTGTAAAGTGGTTGGCATTTGGAAGGGCATCCAGTTGTAAAAACCTTGCCAAAACTGACCTCGCCTGTGCTTGTGCCACATAGAAAGCACTAAGTTCACTCTGTTGGGTGGTTGGTGTCAGGAAGAGCATCCAGCTGTAAAAATCCTGCCAAAACAATCGCAAAAGTCTGTTGCAGGTTTATGCCTGACCGGCTGCTGTCAAACTGTTCCACCCATGCCAGCATGGAAGGCAGACATTAAATGATGATAATACACACACACACACGTATATATATAAAGGAATACAAAAAATGGGACAAGAACGCAAAACATCCAGACAGCTATATATATATATATATCATCATCGTTTAACGTCTGCTTTCCATGCTAGCATGGGTTGGACGATTTGGCTGAGGACTGGCGAACCAGATGGCTACGCCAGGCTCCAATCTGATTTGGCAGAGTTTCTACAGCTGGATGCCCTTCCTAACGCCAACCGCTCTGAGAGTGTAGTGAGTGCTTTCACGTGCCAGGCGGTACTGGCAATGGCCATGCTCAAAATGATATTTTATGTGCCACCTGCACAGGAGCCAGTCCAACGGCACTGGCAACGACCTCGCTCGAATGTCTTTTCTACAAATATAACATTGACAAAACCAGATCAGAAAGTTTAGAATTCTTCCTCTTTAAGAGTTAAGAAATAATCTACTATAATAATACTCTGTTTTTCTCCGTCACATGAATGAGAAAGGAAAGGGTGATAGATGGATAAAGAAGGAAGGGGTGATGGCTAACTTGGTAGTGGGAGAGTTTCAACTCTGTGTGAGTATGTGTGCGCGTATGTAGAAGAGAGGTGTGTTTGTGTGTGCGTGCAATGGAAGTGCGATGAACATTCAAGAAAAATCAGTGTTTCAGTGTGGGTGTACAGGGGAAGTATTTGAATGTTTGTGTGTGAATCAGCGTTCTTTCAGTAACAAACGATGGTCAATGTCACATCTCCACAAGATAACATTGACAAGTGTATTAATTTGATTTACCATCCATATTTATATATAAAATACTACAATTAGCTGTCATTTTTGACAGCACAGGGCCAGCTAGTAAATTGATAAGACCCAATTTTGTTATCAAATTTCTGTTGAAATACAATGCCTTTCTTACAGTTAATTTAGAAAATAATGAAGAATTTAGTAAAATAGCTGGTGTCTGGAAAAAAATTAACATGAAATTTTGATAAAAGATTTTAATATAGTTTACTTTAAAACAAAGTTTATGTCATAGAACCAGGCTGGTTTCCAAAGGGTTAATGGGGACCTTAAACTAATATTCTAAACTGAATCCTAAAGAGAAGCAAATGATTGATTTGCAAAATTCACTGCCTAATACTATGGTTTATCTACTGATTCACAATCATGCTGTTTGGATCTAGAATAGTCCGCAAAACAAAACAAAAAAAAAAGGCTGCAGATGGCTGGCTTGATGGAAGCGTATAGAGAGGGTGGGTAGGTGGATAGATAAATAGATTAGATAGAGAGATACGTAGACATATAGATAAAGAGACACAGAAATATAGATTGTTGGATAGATAGATAGATAGCAAAACAAGATAGATATGGACAGACAAGAAGCCAGTCGAGTAGATAGAGATACAAATAGTGATAAAAAGTGTAATTTGGGAGAAGGAGAGGGAGAAAGAGAGTGAGAGAAAACGAGAGAGAGAGAACGAGAAAGGGATCTTTTTTAAAACGGGGGCCACATTTTTCATTAATGTTTTACGTAGTGTTTTTGGTACCGAAAGACTTTCAAACTTCGTATACTTATCTATTTTGTGTTATAGAACAGAAAAATATTTCTGTATTCGAGTTTATTTCATGTAAAAAATTGTCTTATTTCGATAATTTCAACCAATCACTGACAAGTATTCAGTTGTTTACATTTACTCCTTTGGCTGATTAAGCCATAGCTTCGTTTTATTTGCTTTTTTCATTTTAAATTTGCTTTTTTCATTTTCTTTTTTTTTCTTCGTTTTATTTGCTTTTTTCTTTTTAAATTTGCTGTTTTACCCTAACCCTATCACTTAATGTATATGGGCTGAATGGACGTCAGTGATTGGTTGAAATTACAGAAATACGACAACTTTAACATGGAATAACTTAGGGATTTCTTTTTTTTTTAAAGAAGACTAAGAGAAAAAGATGTTTTATATGACACATTCTACCAGTGTTCCAAGTTTCAAAGTGTTTCGTTAATGAAAAATGTGGCCCCCGTTTTAAAAAATATCCCGAGAAAGCGACGGGCAGACAGAAAGGATGAGAATGTGTCAGTGATAGTAAACATAACTTTATATGGAGTCACCAGTACAGGGACAATAAACAAGGGGATTCTCTGCAAACCTGAAATTTGTTTTCATAGCGTGTGTATTTTGTTATTTGTATTTGGAATTCTTTCTGAAAGTAGGAAGTAAACTGACAAGCTAAATACCTTTGGAGACCGAAAATATTTACATGAAACATACCGGTTCATTTATATACTGGCCTTGTAAACCAGGGGCCGTGAATTCGATCCTCAAAGAGGGTTTCCGTTAAAAATAGGTGCAGGCGTGGCTGTGTGGTTGAGAAGTTTGCTTCCCAACGACATGGCCTTGGGTTTCAGTCCTACCGCTTGACAATTGGTGTTGGTTTATTTACGTCCCCGTAATTTAGCGGTTCGACAAAAGAAGCAAATGGATTAAGTGCTCGGTTTAATAAAAGAAGCACTAGAAATGGCGGGGGGGGGGGCGATCTCTTCGACTAAATCCTCCAAGATGAGACCCCAGCACGGTCGCAGTACATTTGTGAAGCAAGTAAAAAGCAAACAATACACACACACACAGACGTGTGTGTAAGTGCGCACACACATATATATATGTGTAAATATGTTAGCATGGGGGCACGCACACACATACATATAAAATACAATATGCATGTATGTATCTTTGGTAACTGATGTCCATTCTTTGAACATGAGAAATAATCATAGAATGCTAAAACACGGAAATTAACAGCACTATTAGGGATTAACTAATGCTTACGGTACCACCAAATGTGTCGGCCCTGAATATCGAAATATACGGAATCATAATCATATAAAATCTAGATGTCAAATTACGTACGATGAGGGCCCTTTTTGGTAGTTTAAAAGGAAAACTAGGAGGAATTTAGGAATAATTGTCTCTCGGAGTCCACTCACACCTTATGGGAATAGAAGAGTATGGAAGAGACGGGCAAAAATGTAGAGAAAAGAAATTTGGGGGAAAAGATATTTTATCGATCTTTGGTTTTAGGCACATATAACAGAGGGGTTTATAATGAAATCAAAACAAAGTTATATAGTTATATATTTGAAAACGAAGATGGCATTCCCACTCCAAGAAAAACGATGGAAGGAAAAATCCCATACTTCAATGAGGTATGGGATTTCGAAGTACAGCTATTCCCAAACTCCGCCAAACATTGAACTAACAGACTTATTACACCTTCCTTCATATAAACAAACACATGCACAATGTATTTTGGAACCTTGAATCAGCGGATCGCACATATTCATTCAACACGTGAGTTGGAGGTATTCAACAAGTCAAGGAAAGCAGGCGGGGGTGGCGATCGAGCTGTTAGAAACAGCAGCCAAATCGATCTCATAAGAAATCTGCTGCCGTCTTAAGAAAAACAAAGGAAAGACACATAATATAATGTAATCTCGTAAACTCTTAAAATGATGTATAGTCACCGCTGGAATGTTTGATCACCGCTAACTTGGGGTTAAACAATTACAACAGACTCTGACCATAACATCATATCTAATTTGGATTTAAATGTGTGTGTGTGTGCGTATCTTTCCGTTATGGAAAATATATATAATACATACACACGCTACAAGGTATTAAAAAACTTCATTATCGTCTACTTCTTCTTGCGTAAACAGAGATTCAAATACATATTTTGTAAATTCAATATTCGTAATAGCGTTAGAGTAAGATCGTTTCCTTAACCACTGTTCTCAATATGACTGTTTTATCGTTTAAATGAAACAATTAAATCATAAAATGGCAAATGTTTTGAAAGTTGATAACTAGGAAAATATATATATATATATATATATATATATATACGGCTTTTAGATAAGTAAGGATAACCACTAATAAAACAACTACATTTAATAAACGAACGAGTTAGACTAGATTCACGATTTCTGAATATAATAGAGGTTTATATAAACCAAAACTAGTAAGTCTCAGTCTAACAAAATATATATACGTAAGGAGGTGTGAGTTTTTAAAAAATAATATTCTAATAAAAACAAAGCGGCTTGTAAATAATATTTTTGACAACGACATTTAAATTCTTCAAAACGTAGACATTTTATATATATATATATATTAGAAAGCAAACAGATAATTAGTATAAAAGAAATAATTTGACTTACGGTAATGCGCTAATTTAGCTGATTACCTGACAGGTTTCCCTGATCATCTGTCATGCAACGTGAGGACGAATATAACAACAATAAATTCAAGGGAGATAACTTCCCTATATTACTTTGAATGTCATTGCCCTTCGCATGTTTCGATTTGCTTTGATTGGAATTTTTTATTTTATTTTTATCATTTTATTTTACTGAATTTTTATTTATTTTCTTTCCTTTATGTTTTTTTTAATCTAATTGCTTTTATTTGTTATTTATTTTTCTATTTATTGTATTTATTTTATTTTTATTTTATTTAAATTTAAATTGAATTTAATTTTATTGAGTTTCTTTATATATTTTATTTTTACTTATTTCATACATTTTACGTTTTTATGCTATTGCATTTTGTTAGTTTTTATCTAGATTTATATCTTTTATTTATTTTATGTTAGTTTCTTTTTTTACTTCAACTTATCTACTTATTTATATGTAAGATGTTTTGCCGCGAATATTGGAAACCATTAACACTGTGATTACATAGATGCTACTAAGCAATTATGTAATATATACTGGTTATAATATAAGTGTAAATATTAAAAAAAAAACATTGCAAATAGATTTTGAGTTTGATAGAAACAGCTCCGCTCATGCTAGGTTTCTTTTAAATGCTTCAGTGAACAATCAAGTTTTCATCTGCCAAGCAACGTGATAGCAGCAACAGAAACGTGATAGAGTTGATCGTAACGTGCTGGAACAATATCATCAAAGAATGTAGCAGCTTCCTATTCGTTACTGGGGACATCATTGAAACCTGGGATTTTCAAGGAGAGGAAAATTAATTTAGGATACGGGGCATGGGGTTTTCAAAGACGAAAATGTAGTAGAGTTGGGAACGAGAAAGATAGTTATTCTTGGATTCAGGTGTCCAGGAGTACAAAACATCCTGTTGCTTATAAAAAGATAATAGACTTATTGTATAAGATGAGAGCGCCAAAAATGTTATTGCCTACTCGTGTAAAGATAATAATATTTACTAAAGAATAAATATATCGCAGTATATTGAATTCAACAATCATAAGATTATGAGAGTTAAGAATTGAAATTTAGATATTTTTATATTTTTTAGTTCAGTGGAACAGTCCCGAGGATGTATATTCAAAAGCATTCCACTCGTGATCATCCCGCCTTTTTAACCGAAGTTTTTTTTTTCTTTTCTTTTCTGCTATAGGGCTTTCCTATAAGGTGTTATCCACCCCTGATTGGAACTCTCCCGTATGACATGTACGCATGCTCAGTGACTTGCTTTAACAGTTGCAATCAGCTGAATGCACATTGCCAGTAACATTTGACATAATTACCCACACTCTGTGGTCAGGATTCTTTTTTTGGTTTGATGTCGGTATCGAAGGGATTACCAGACACCGGACAATACAGTGAGAGCAGCTTTCACTCACATCGTGGTATTCGATGCTGTGTACGTGTCTGTCGTGGTAAAATATGCCACTCCTTAACTGTTGCTTTGCTTTCATCCGTAGCACGAGGTAATTATGTCATTATCTGTGAAATTCGGCAACTTACAAAGATCTTTAGATCAGGCAATACTTCACCGAGAGGAGATATAAACTTCTGCTTATTCCTGTCTGAAGTATCGTCCGATACTTCAGACTTATCGTCCGATGAATTTACTTTGTTGACATATCGACAGAATTTTTATACCTTTCAATCAAGTCCGCCTTTCTTCCAGTAACATACTGTCCATATAATCTTAAATATTTCTGTAACTCAGGCACAGTAAGTACTTCGATAGCTGAATCATCAAGCTGCTTTATACCCATGATAAGATGTAAAACAATAACAATGGCGTGGGTTAGCCTCCGGAAGTTTAATTATCTACACGGAGCGCCGCCTAGCCAAGGGAGATAACCTACTTATAGGAAAGCCCTATAGGCACAATGCTTGAAGTTTTGGGGGCGGGACAAGTCGATTACATCGACTCCAGTCCGCAACTGGTACTTATTTTATCGACCCACGAAAGGTTGAAAAGCAAAATCGACCTCGGTAGAATTTGAACTCAGAAGGCAAAGTCGGAAGAAATATCGCTAGGCATGCTAACGATTCAGCCAGCTCCCCGCCTTATTCTAGTTTATCGAGAACTACATTGTCCGGTTAAATCCTCTTATAATGCCATAATAATTAAGTAAACAAACTTTTCGTTATTAAGTCTTTTCGTTCATTCACAGGTCTTGACTCATTTCATGTCCTCAAGTAGCAAGAAAATTAGCATATTTTAATTATTAACTATTTTCATTTTGAAACTTCGTTAAGAAATATTTTTGTCCACACACAAACACACATTCTTTAAATTAGTTTCAAATTTTGGTTCAGAGTAATTTCGAGGAAGGGGCAAGTCGACTACATCAACCCAGTGTTCAACTGGTACTTATATTATCAATCCCGAACAGATGAAAGGCAAAAATCAATCCCCCAGCGGAATTTGAACTCAGAACGTAAAGACGGACGAAATGTCGCTAAGCATTCCGCCCGGCGTGCTAATGATTCCTATTTCTTTATTGCCCACAAGAGGCTAAACAAGGACAGACAAACGGATTAAGTCGATTACATCGACGCCAGTGCGTAACTGGTACTTAATTTATCGACCCCGAAAGGATGAAAGGTAAAGTCGACCTCAGTGGAATTTGAACTTAGAACGTAACGGCAGACGAAATACCAGTAAGCATTTCGCCCGGTGTGCTAACGCTTCTGGCAGCTCGCCACCACACATTCTTCAAATTATTATTTAAATTAAACAAAGCACCTTCATTATTTTAACCTTCCTTCATTAACTGTTGCAGCTGACTTTCACCACTACAACATAATATATATCCAATATAAGTATAGTTCAGTACTGAACAGTATATAGTTTTCAGTACCAGTGTGGAACTAGTCGGACGATCCTTCATGTGCTAAACTCAAAAGAAACTACAAACTGAATCTAGAATAAATGTAATATAATACAAATGCGAAAGACATTAAATTTGCAGAGAAAGAATAATCTATAAAATATAGAGAAGAGCGTAAATACTTCCAATGGCATAGTTCGAGTGTGTGCCACCATTCTCCTAGTCCCCAAGTCTACACTAGGGCTCGCACAAAACCGATAATTCCCAAAACCAAGTTTAAGTACAAGTAATTCTCAAAACCGGTTTTCGTGGATTTAGAGCGGTGTCCCTGTAACGAAGAAGTTTGTCATATATTGTATTTTGTTTATATACATACACAGAGAAAGAGAGAAAGTAACAGTTTGACTGATATCCACAAATATGTTGGTGGTGCCTGTATCTGTATCTATGTACAAACAATAACAAAAAATAATGGTATTATATTTATTTAATCAGGAATGCAACGTTTTTCCAAGTCGTTGTATCTTTGAGAATCAGTCAAGTTTCTTGACTTGCTTGATGATTCACTTTCCTTCGAAAATAATCTTTTAAAAAACACAATGCATTCAGTGTTCTCCTGCTATTAAGGGAGCCGTGGATCTCAATAAGACCCAACGACCAATGATAGTCTTTCCCATGAACATTTATGTTCATATATCGTTTATTTTGAATTGATGTGTATTCATCCAATGTCAATGAGTAGCGAATCCCCAGCGCTACTTCTTTTTCGAAATAATGAATAAGTTCTTCTTTCTTGGTTATGTAATAATTCATTACCATATTCCTGACTCCGTTTGCAGATGTTGGTTGTAATTTATCATATTTGCCTTTCTGACTATGAATATTTCTCTATATAAAATCGCTTTTGGCGATTGAATTGAAAGAGAATCCATCCATAGCAGCTAACTTTGAAACTTTTTCCATTGATTTCTTTGTTAAAAAGTGTTCTATTGTTCTTGTCATCTTCACAGGAGGCTGGTTTTCATCTTGATTTATGTCGATTTGATGAATTTTCTTCAAGTGCAAGATCAGAGACGTAGTAGATCCTCCAGAAGACTTCATGATCTAATCACACTTGTTGCATTGAGCTTCATCTTTGTTTTTCCTATTGAAAAAATTCCAAACAGTTGATTTTCTTTTTATCATGCTAGGGCTAATGAAAATAATTAAGAAAAAATTTAGTTAGTGTTACTTCCTTGAAATGAATCTAGAACTGGTTATTACATATGCTCAATGGGAAAGATCACCTGACTGAAGACTAACAGCATCCCCTTGACTTGCTCTGAATGAAGTCGGTTACCTCCAAATTCAAAGAGTCAGCCAGGGGTTAGCAAAGGAAATGACAAGGTGCTGATCTAAGGTTCAAAGGGAGAGAAGGTGAGAATTGATATGTTGTGATATGTTTCAATGAAACAGACTGCACTCACAACTAAAGGCGACCGACAACAGTTCAGTTAGTTCAGTTTCAACGATATTTCTTCAAAAGAAAAAAATGAAGAAATGTTTTGCGAAAAAAAAAAAATAGAAACAACAAGCATTAAAATCAGTTTTGGCAAATCTGTTTCGGTTTTACTGATCATAATATAAAACCGGTTTCGAGCCCTAACACAGGCAGATACATTAGACAGAATTGCCCAGGGTGGAGGCCTCTTGACACCTACCCCTACCTTCGCTACTGAGAAGTTCCTCTGTAGATAAGTGATTTACCTGAATATATATAAGGAATTAATTTTCTCTTAACATCTTATGCTTGCCGCATTATTTCTTTATTGTTTTCTCATAAAATATATATCTATCAAGGATAGTTTGGTAGATTCCATATACAAGGTAGTCCACTTCCATCCAAGAGGCCCTTTTTTTTTTTTAATAGCTAACACGCATGATTTCTTGCTTTGTCAGCCCAAACAACCTGGTGGTTCTAGGTTCAGTCTCATTGCATTACACTTTTGGCAAACATCTACTATAGCCTTGGGTTAACCAAAGCTTTATGAGTGGATTTAGTAGATGGAAACTGAAAGAAGCCTGTCTTGTTTGTGTGTGTGTTCTACCACTGCTTGACAATCAGTGTTGGTGTGTCTGCATAACTAAGCGGTTTGGCAATAGAGAATGATAGAATAAAAATCAGGCCTAAAATTCTTCAAGGTGGTGCCATAGTCTAATAACTGAAACAAGTGAAAGATAGAGAAAGATATAACTTTATCGTCAAAATAATGCTTGGCGTGTGTTAAGTATAGAGTCAGAAATTGTAAAGCATGTCAATACCTGTAATTTCTTTGGCTGTAGTTATTTTAAGCATTGTTTTCAGATTTGATGTATTTTCGAAAAATTTTTTCAGATTTATATTATGCATATATTTAAAGAATCATTATCTCGGGTGTTTGAAACAAAAATCTGACAATAATTTTCAAAAGAAAATTAAAACTGAAAAATTACACAAACTGAGGGTGAGACTCTTTTCTCTCTCTCTCTCTCTCTCTCTCTCTCTCTCTCTTGCAGATTTATTATCTACTAGGCTTAAAACATACATCCATAGAAATTGTCATTTTTTTTAGTACTCCACATAATTTTTGACTCTACTCATTGGGAATGTGGAGGTTTGGTTAAATGTGCTGAATTGTTGGTAAAACTGTTTTAGGCTGGTTAAGGCTGCATGTTTTACTCATTAAAACCAAGTCCATTTGCAGTTTTCAATGAAACCATTTATTTATACATAAACATTACAATGAGTACAATAGCTTAGTTGCCGGAGGCTGTATCAGTGATTAGCAGCAGTGAATTATGCCAATACAAACAAGCTAGAAAAAAACCCAGCTTTATCTTTGTGCTGTAAGACATGGGAAAATGCTGTGTTCATTGTAGACAGATTATTCCTTTTAATCTGTTAACCTAGAGTCAAGCAATGACTGAGCAACCTGTCTTTTCACGGATATCTGCTGCCTCTGGCTATGTCGCTGCGTCTCTTCTCTGGTTGATTGTGGTATGCATCACAATTTATTGTCATGTTTTGGCAGGAAATGGCAGCAAACACTGGAAATTTTCACTTAATATTGTGCAAGCAAATTATTGCAACTAAAATGCCTTTAGCTAACAATTAAGCCAAGATCCCCTGATATGCTGAGACCAATTTCTCATTACTGAGCTAACACAATCTCAAATTAAATTGAATCTCTGCTACAAGGGCAAGAGTATATAATATTTTGTTTTTGTATATGGAATTGCTTTAGTGACTAATTTGTGATGCTTTATAGTACATTATGATAACAAAATATACCAAAGATTATCACAAAAAAAGACCAAAAATGAATATAACCATAAATAGTTTTAAATGGCTAGTATGATTGTTCCACAGTTAGTTTTAGTTTAAACATCTGATATCAGATCAAGTGATTTGCTAAACAAGTACAACTACATAATCAATTCACTGATTTTACTTAATTAGCACCATTGATCTACTTCTTCTATCACTGCATCAATATTGGAAATATAAATGAGATTTGAATGAATTTGCAGATGGCCATTGCCAGTACCGCCTGACTGGCCTTCGTGCCGGTGATACGTAAAAGCACCTACTATACTCTTGGAGTGGTTGGCGTTAGGAAGGGCATCCACCTGTAGAAACTCTGCCAAAGCAGATTGGAGCCTGGTGTAGCCTTCGGGTTCCACCAGTCCTCAGTCAAATCGTCCAACCCATGCTAGCATGGAAAGCGGACGTTAAACGATGATGATGAGTGGGTCAACTCATGGTGGGTGCTTTTGGTTTAGTTGTTGTTGGATGGGTGTTTATCAGTTAAAAAAAAAAACATTCCTCACTTTCTGGCATTTTATGTACTTCTTTTTCTGTCTGTTACTACTAGGGTGACTTTATTTTCAAATGCCCAACTGGGACAAGAAAAAATTTTAGTTTACTTGCTCAAACACACATTCCAACCACAACATATGCCTTTTATGCATGAAAATAAAATGTTAGTGTACTTTATTAAATTATTTACTGAAAAAAGAAATTGAAATGTTTAAAATCATAGTTTACAAGTAATTGGATTTTTTTGTTGTTGTTCCAATAGTTTTTTTTCATTTTTAATGATTTTATTGAATTTCAGACAATTTTATGTCCTTGAAATTAAAAATATATAAAACAATAGCAATGATAGTCAAAACATCCAGTTATTCTTTTGTCTAATCATTGAGTTTCAACCAAAGAAACCAAGCTCTTTCACAATCGCCATTGGGTTCTGAAATCAAAAATAAATTAGAACAAAATTCTAAGAATTTGATTTTTTGTTCAACAAATTCTATTTGAGAATAAATTGATATTTCACTGCATAGTTTTTCATTTTCCAGTCCAAATTATTTTCAACTTTAGAATACATGTATGTGAGTGTGCATGCGTGTGTGTGTGCACATTTGTGCATACGTGTGCGTGTGTTTGTGTGTGTGTGTGTTCAAAATAATGTTTTCTTTATACAAATTACCATCAAATTTCATGCTTAATTTGCAGAAAGCTGTGGTTGATTCTCACAATTAAATTTCTGAAATTTAGACAATTTGTGAGAAATTTTCTAAAGGAAAAAAATGATGGACACATTAGATTCACAGAGCCTGTCAAACCATCCTAACCATGCCAACATGAGAAATGGACATTAAATGATGATAATGATGATGATGATGATTTGATGATATATATATATATGTAAACACAACAGCATCGGTTACCAAGCGATGTTGGGGGGACAAGCACAGACACAAACATATACACACACATACATATATATATATATATATATACGACGGGCTTCTTTCAGTTTCCGTCTACCAAATCCACTCACAAGGCTTTGGTCGGCCCGAGGCTATAGTAGAAGACACTTGCCCAAGGTGCTATGCAGTGGCACTGAACCTGGAACCATGTGGCTGGTAAGCAAGCTACTTACCTACCTTTTATGGCAGCCATTTATCTAGGGTTACATTTTTTTTTATTTCATCATCCAGAATTGTTTATAGAGCATCGATTAGTCTTGATAAATTATGCTATGCTACTTCAGCTGATCCCTTTCTTGACATTTTTCTTGTTTCACAAAGTTTATTTTGAATCAGTACAAAAGATCGGATGCAATTAGTGGAGGCACATGGCTTAGTGGTTAATGTGTTGGACTCATGATCATAAGATTGTGGTTTCAATTCCTGGACTGGGCGATGCATTGTGCTCTTGAGCAAAACACTTCATTTCACATTGCTCCAGCCCACTCGGCTGGCTAAAATGAGTAATCCTGTGACAGATCGGCATCCTATCCAGGTAGGGAATATATACACCATTGAAACCGGAAACTGGCCCTCGTGAGTCTGCATGGTTTGGGAAGGAAACATTTATTTTTTCTATTTATATAGGGTGTTGGACTCATGATTGTAAGATTGTGATTTCAATTCCTGGACTGGGCGACCCGTTGTGTTCTTGAGCAAAACACTTCATTTCACTTTGCTCCAGTTCACTCAGCTGGCAAAAAGGACTAATGCTGCTATGAACTGGCATTCCACCTGGAGCAGGGGAATTTCTATGCCATGAAAACCAGGAATCTAGCCCTTATTTGTCGACATGACTCGAGAAGGTAACTTCACCTTTACCTTTATCTGATATGATTGTAGTATCCATCTCATACTGAAAGACAAGAGAGGTGAACAGACAGTAAAATAAAGTGTAAAGGCACTTTCTAGAGTTGAATAAAAAAGGAAACAACTTGATCTGAATACTGGAGCTTACTGTATCAATTAGAACCAAATTTAAATTGTTTATACTGCTGTATAAAGAATGTGTTTGGCATAACTTCCCTATCATTTGTTTGGAGGCCAGGTAGTTTGCTCAACATGGCACTTGCTTCATTGGGAAACTGTCCATAGTGCATAGTTATTGATACCCTAATGTTTTGATTACTGGAAGAAGAATATTGAAAGGAATCTTCAGTCATTGTTCTGGGTAATTCGCTGAATTATATACATCATTTCACTGTATCACCATTTATTGTTACATATCATAAGGATAAAGAAAATTGATTGATTCTGCTGATATCAATAGTAGAGTCAACAATTATTTAAAAGTACTTAGCCACCTTGATTTGGGTTGATAAGAACTGTATCAGATAATTTTGTATGTCAGGGTTGAAATATGTCGCATTTTGATAATTCAGCAAAAAATGTTATTCATGTAATGTATTATTTCTCATTAAATAATTTAGTTTAAATAAAATTGCCTTGTTTGTCCCTGGTGGTATTAAACCTTGATACTCACAACAAATACAGAATACCAGTCCTTGTTCCCTCAAATAAAGAATTACATCTATAATATGGATTAGAATCTTCCTAATTTTTTCTATCTCTTTCCTTTCCACTGTTACAAGACAATTATGAAAGTTCTGTTATTGACCAAAAGAAATATGGTAAGGAAAAGATTTTTGTCTGTTTTTTTGGGATAGGTGGGGGTTATTATTCTATGCCTTTGTATGTACCTTTAACAATGTCTTGCTACCAGATTTTGGATCATTCTTACCATTTAACTGATTTGTAAAACTTAAAAAAAAAAGAAAAGAAAAAGAAAACTCCAACAAGCAAAAGAAACCAATGTTTGTTCTTTGGTAAGTAAATAAGTCAGTGCCAATTTTTTTCACAACCATTTTTGGTTTGTTTCCCATATGAAGTTGAAGAAAAATGATGTCCACCTTCGTCTTTTATCATCTGGAAAATTGTGAAGATTATTTTTAAGACTTGCCTGACAAAAGCTTGATTTAAGGTAAGCATATAAGCGATCAAGTATTCCAGGTGTTTCACAAAGCAAATACGGAACTGTTGGATATTCCATACAGGTACCAATACCAATTATCCCACATAATGACAATGCAGACGTTTGTTCTCTTGATGATGGTCTGCTGAAGTGGTCATGTCTTATAAAGACTCCATTTCCACTGCCTGAACAACCACAGCAATCTGAGATCTGGAGCCAGACACTAAACTGAAACTCATTACAAGGTTATTACAGCAAACTCTTAATAAAATGTAGCAAATCTCCCTTTTCCTCCAGAAGCTGTAATTGCTTTTGGAAGTATTAAAATCATAAAATAAAAAATATGCTTACTGATACACTATTTAAAACAGTGGTGGTGGTGGTGATGGTGGCGGTGGTGGTGGTGGTGGCGGTGGTCCATTTGTTTGCAAAAAGCACTTGGATTTATCTCTGTCACTAACTGCATTAACTATGCATTGTTGCTGTGTATCAATTCTGGTTGAGCAGAACTATGACCAAACAACTAGATGTGACCCACTAACCTATTGTTCTAAACATGCCATGCCTTCACCTAACTGAGAACCATACTGCACCCTCTGACATGCAGTGGTTATTTTTATATGAGACACAATATTACAGTCTACATTTGTCATACTTTCACCACTGTCCAATCATTTCAGTATGTCCTTTCAATTCTAGTAGTAGCCACAGTAGCAGTTGGTTGGGTGGATTTGGTCAGAGTGTGACATTTACTGTTCTTCTGCATTTATCATTGATGATGCACAATTGAGGTTAGTGTTTGGGGGCCAAGGGCAGACTGTTTATTTTGCTGCCATTACAGTTACTATCAGGCTTTGATAACCAGACTGAGTCAATTATTTTCCAAGATCTCACACATCACTGAACATCATTCCTCTGTTATCACTGATTTATTTACATGCCAAGAATAGTCATCAGTTCAGCTGGCAACATCACCTGGGTGTGGGCTGAGGGATACTGTTACCCTGTCCAGAGAGAGAGAAGGGTTGGAATCGAGAGACCATTCATTTAAATGTCAAGAGACAAGATAAATCCTTCTAGACTTTGGAGACATTTTACATTATAATGTAAGAATGGGAAAGTAGCAGAAACGCTAGAGGACTCCTTTTATAAACAATGGATTAAAATAGTTTTTGAATATTATTAAGCCATGATATTTCAGAAACAACTTGAGTAACCTTCTTCCAGCCTTCTGAAATCCGTTTTTCACTTACAGGCATCAACAAACAGAAATTTAGCCTTGTATTGACTTCACTGTACAGGAAAAGCTACAAATATTGTAGGCATAGACTTCTTTTCTTTGCTTTTCTAATTAAGAGGAATAAATAAATAAATAGACAAATAAATAAATAAATGCACAACCTTTTCATAGTTTTTGTAAAGCTCTATTTCAAAATATTTTCCTCATGCGGTAATGAATAACAGATGAGAATTTTCAGGGATTTAATTAGCAAATCTTCAGTTAACATTTTCTCTTTTTCTCCTTTTTCGTAAACTTAATAAAGAAAGCAGCTTTAGACACTGTCTGAAAAGGATTAATTGATTAATATTAAGTTAATGTTATCATCACCATCATCATCATCAGTTAATAAAAAAGAATGATTACCAAGTTGTTTTCTAAACACTAATAAAAATCAGATTAATGATATTTTTAATAATCTCAGTTAAAAATGAGTATAATTGCAGAGTAAATAAATATATTTGAAATAATTGAACTTACGATAATTTTAAGACAAGTTTCTTTGAATGTTCTGTTGATAAACTACAAATGTTTTATATACAGTTTTCAAAAACTGAAGAAAATCTGGTGCATTATGTTTCAGATATCAGCATAAAGAAATGAGAACAGAAATTTACTAATAAAATATTTATGGGAGGAAATCTGAACTGCATTACAGATACTATGTTCTCTTCTGGAATTAGATGTCTTAATGCAAGGAATCCAAAATGTAAATGGAAAGATAATGGTGAGTCAGAAAGGAAAATGTAGCTTTAAATAATATCAGAATAAATCACATTGATCTTATCGTCGTGGTTTTACATCTGAATTATAAATATGTTTAATTGACATTTCAGTGTGGTATTTTAGGACAAAGTGGCTTCTGGCCTAGTTAAGAAGTTGTTGATGGACAATCCAGTTAGCTTTGGTTGAAGCAGCTTATGAAATGTAAGGAAGCAACTTCCGGTATATTAAGGCTCATCTGAGCTTTAATTATTTACTTCAAAAGGGGCATTGATGTACATTTTATCAACTCTGGTGAAGTGAAATATTAAGCTAACTTGTAAATTTGAACTATAAGTTAGCAAGTTTCATTTTAATATCTCTACCCTAATAAAGTGGTGAACTGGCCGAATCATTAGAAGGCTGGACAAAATGCTTAGTGGCATGGCCAATGCCAGTAACCCATGACTGACCCCCATGCCAGTGGCACGTAAAAAGCACTTTCTGAACATGATCAATGCCAGGCCTGTCTGACTGGCTCCTGTACTGGTAGCATGTAAAAAGCATGCACTACACTCTTGGAGTGGTTGGCACTAGGAAGGGCATGAAGCTGTAGACGCATTGCCAGATTGGATTAGAGCCTGGTGCAGCCGCTGGCTCTCCAGAGCTCAGTGAAACCATCCAGCCCATGCCAGCATGGAAAACAGACATTAAACGATGATGATGATGATGAGCTCAAATTCCACTGAGGTCAACTTGGCCTTTCATTCTTTTGGGGATCGATGAAATAAGTACCAGTTGAGCACTGGAGCTGATATCATCAATTTACCCACACTCATGAACTTGCTGGCCTTGTGCCAAAATTTGAGACCGATATCTCTATGCTTGTATTGTATCACTAAACGAATTTTCTCCTTCTTGAATCAGTTCAATTTAATGTCTTTGTTCAGCAATAAGAAAGATAGCTTGTCATGGGAGGAAAGATTTTTAAAAATTACATATAATTAACAATAGCAGCATATAATAAGATGATTGCCATAGGGTAAGTAACCTCCAAGTAAATCAAGGTCATGACCTAATT